>NW_025920110.1:947277-1141021 GCF_902686445.1 Sciurus carolinensis | reverse complement strand
ATGAATTTCATGATTGCTTGTTCTATTTCTGTAAGGTACTTCTTTGGGATTTTAATTGTAATTGCATTGAATCTGTATAGCACTTTAGGTAGTATTGCCATTTTGACAATATTAATTCTGCCTATCCAGGAACATGGGAGATCTTTCCATCTTCTGAGGTGTTCTTTAATTTCTTTCTTTAGTGTTCTGTAGTTCTCATTGTAGAGGTCTTTCACCTCTTTTGTGAGATTGATTCCCAAGTATTTTATTTTTTTGAGGCTATTGTGAATGGGGTAGTTTTCCTAATTTCTCTTTCTGAAGATTCATCACTTATGTATAAAAATGCATTAGATTTATGAGCACTGATCTTATATCCTGCTACTTTACTAAATTCACTTATGAGTTCTAAGAGTTTTCTGGTGGAATTTCCTGGGTCCTCTAAGTATATGATCATATCATCAGCAAATAGGGATAGTTTGAGTTCTTCTTTTCCTAATCATATCCCTTTAATTTCTTTGGTCTCTCTAATTGCTCGGCTAGTGTTTCAAGGATGATATTGAATAGGAGTGGTGAGATTGGGCATCCCTGCCTTGTTCCAGATTTTAGGGGAAATGCTTTCAGTTTTTCACCATTAATAATAATATTAGCCATGGGCTAAGCGTAGATGGCCTTTACAATGTTAAGGAACGTTCCCACTATCCCTATTTTTTCTAGTGTTTTGAGCATGAAGGGGTACTGTATTTTATCAAATGCTTTTTCTGCATCTATTGAAATAATCATGTGATTCTTGACTTTAAGTCTATTGATATGGTGAATGACATTTATTGATTTCCTGATGTTGAACCTAACCTTGCATCCCTGGGATGAAACCCACTTGATCATGGTGCACTATCTTTTTAATATGTCTTTGTATGCGATTTGCTAAAATTTTGTTCAGAATTTTTGCAGCGATGTTCATTAAGGATATTGGTCTAAAATTTTCTTTCCTCGATGTATCTCTGTCTAGCTTAGGTATCAGGGTGATATTGGCTTTGTAGAATGAGTTTGCAAGAGTTCCCTCCTCTTCTATTTCATGGAATACTTAGAAAAGTATTGGAATGAGCTCTTCTTTAAAGGTTTTGTAGAACTCGGCTGAGAAACCATCATGTCCTGGACTTTTCTTTGTTGGTAGGCTTTTGATGACTTCTTCTATTTCATTACTTGAAATTGTTCTATTTAATTTGGGTATGTCATCTTCATTTAGTTTAGGCAATTCATACATCTCTAGAAACTTGTTGATATCTTTGAAATTTTCTATTTTGTTGGAGTATATATTTTCAAAATAACTTCTATTTATGTTTTGTATTTCAATCATGTCTGTTGTGATATTTCCTTGTTCATTCCGAATTTTGGTGATTTGGGTTTTCTCTCGTCTTCTCTTTTTTAGTGTGCCTAAAGGTTTATCAATTTTGTTTATTTTTTTGAAGAACCAACTATTTATTTTGTCAATTTTTTTATTGTTTCTTTTGTTTCAATTTCATTGATTTCAGCTCTGAGTTTAACTATTTCCTGTCTTCTACTACTTTTGTTGTTGGTCTGTTCTTCTTTTTCTAGGGCTTTGAGCTGTAGTGTTAGGTAGTTTATTTGTAGAGTTTTACTTCTTTTATTGAATGCTCTCCATGAAATAAATTTTCCTCTAAGTACTGCTTTCATAGTGTCCCAGAGATTTTGATATGATGTTTCTTTGTTCTCATTTACCTCTAATAACTTTTTAATTTCCTTCCTAATATCTTCTGTTATCCATTCATCATATAATAGCATATTGTTTAATGTCCAGGTGTTGGAGTAATTTCTGTTTTTTACTCTTTCATTTATTTCTAATTTCAATCCATTATGATCTGATAAAATACAAGGAAGTGTTTCTATCTTCTTGTATTTGCTAACATTAGCTTTGTGGCATAATATGGTCTATTTTAGAGAAGGATCCATGTGCTGCTGAGAAGAAAGTGTATTCAGTCTTTGTTGGATGGAATATTCTATAAATGTCTGTTAAGTCTAAATTATTGATTGTATTATTGAGTTCTATGGTTTCTTTGTTCAATTTTTGTTTGGAAGATCTGTCCAATGGTGAGAGAGGCATGTTAAAATCACCTAGTATTATTGTATTATGGTCTATTTGGTTTCTGAGTTTGAGAAGTATTTGTTTAACATACATGGGTGAGCCACTGTTTGGGGCATAGATATATATGATTGTTATGTCTTGCTGATTTATGGTTCCCTTAAGCAGTATGAAATGTCCTTCTTTATCCCTTCTGATTAACTTTGGCTTGAAGTCCACTTTATCTGAAATGAGGATGGATACCCCAGCTTTTTTGCTGGGTCCATGTGCATGGTATGTTTTTCCCCATCCTTTCACCTTTAGTCTATGGGTATCTCTTTCTATGAGTTGAGTCTCTTGCAGGCAACATATTGTTGGATCTTTCTTTTTGATCCAATCTTCCAGTCTATGTCTTTTGATTAATGAATTCAGACCATTAATATTCTGGGTTATTATTGAGATATGAATTGTATTCCCGGTCATTTGATTCATTTTATTCATTTATTTGTTTATTTTTGACACGACTTGGTTCCTCTTTATTTGAGAGTTCCTTTAGGATAACTCCTCCCTTTGCTGATTTGCTTCTTTGTTTTTCATCTTTTCTTCATGGAGTATTTTGCTGAGAATTCTCTGTAATGCTGGCTTTCTTTTTGTATATTCTTTTAGCTTTTGTTTATCATGGAAGTATTTTATTTCATCATCAAATCTGAAGGTAAGTTTTGCTGGGTATAAGGTTCTTGGTTGGCATCCATTTTCTTTTAGGGCTTGAAAAATGTCATTCCAGGCCCTTCTAGCTTTTAGGGTCTGGATTGAAAAATCTGGTGTTATCCGTATTGGTTTTCCCCTGAATGTAATTTGGTTCTTTTCTGTCACACCCTTTAAGATTCTGTCTTTATTTTGTATGTTAGGTATTTTCATTATAATGTGCCTTGGTGTGGGTCTGTTGTAATTTTGTGTATTTGGAGTCCTATAAGCCTCTTTTACTTGATTTTCCATTTCATTTTTCAGATTTGGGAAATTTTCTGAAATTATCTCATTGAATAGATTGTTCATTCCTTTGGTTTGTTTCTCTAAGCCTTCCTCAATCCCAATAATTCTCAAATTTGGCCTTTTCATGATATCCCATTATTCTTGGAGATTCTGTTCATGATTTCTTACCATCTTCTCTGTTTGTTCGACTTTGTTTTCGAGGTTAATATTTTGTCTTCAATATCTGAGGTTCTGTCTTCCAGGTGTTCTATCCTATTGGTTGTGATTTCTATGGAGTTCTTAATTTGGTTTATTGTTTCCTTCATTTCAAGGATTTCTGTTTGTTTTTTTTTTCAATATCTCTAACTCTTTATTGAAATGGTCTTTTGCTTCCTGTATTTGCTCTTTTAACTGTTGATTGGTGCGTTCATTCAATGCCTGCATTTGCTCTTTCATTTAATTGTTTGCTTCCCTTATCATGTTAATTATGTACAGTCTGAACTCCCTTTCTGACATTTCTTCTGCCATGCTGTCATTGGATTTTATTGATGTAACATCCAGATTTGTTTGAGGCATTTTCTTCCCTTGTTTTCTCATGTTGTTCAGGTATCAGTGGACTGCAGAGATGTTGCAGATTTCCTCTATTGACTTATAATGTCCCTGAAGATTGCTAGTGTATCCCATCTTATCCTTCAGTAGCCTGAAATCTTAGAGGAAGTTGATACTGTGATGCTCCCCAAGGAAGCTGCCTCTCTAGGGGTGGTGGTCTTCAGGTGGGGTATATTTCCTGCTATTGGGCAGAGGTTCCTCTACTTGTTGACCAATTGTCATCCAAAGGGGAACTAGGCTGCGGTCTGAGGCAAGGCCTGTTTGGGCCTGTGTCTCTGGTTTTACCATCCTTGTGGGAAAACCTCACCCGGCTGGGAAGACTCACCTGATGGGGAGGTCTCGCTGCTCAGTTACCCTCCTAGAGGTTCCCCTCAGTCCACAACTACCACCTGGTCAGGGCAGCCTTCCCAGGCAACTTTCTCAAGGGCCCGGACCTACCTCCTGGGCCTGGGAGCCCTGCCCTTCGCAGACGAGTCTCCTTAGGTAGCCACTCCTCAGAGAGGCTGCCCGCAGTCCTGGAACCTTCGCTCTGCCCCTCAGCTTGTCTCTGTGTAGCTCTTTCCACAAAAGGTGCCTAGGTCCCCAGACCGGACCATGCTTTGCACCTAATTGCCTGGCTATGCAACCCCTCCTCTGAGCAGCCACCTTGAGCCTCGTACATATGTTCTGAGCCCCAGTGACTCGCCGCCCAGCTCTTCCTCTGGCAGCCGCCGGAGCCCCGGCAGGTTGCTCCGAAACCAAATGTTGTGCTGCGCGGCCTCCTCTGCAAAGTTCCCCGCTGTCCGTGTTCACTGCTCCAGCGGGGAGAAAGGTATCTTGCCGCCTGGGCAAGGCAGCCTTCCCAGGCAACGTTCCCAGGGACCCGGACCTACCTCCTGGGCCTGGGAGCCTCACCCTTTGCAGTCGAGTCTCCTTAGGTTGCCCCTCCTCAGAGAAGCTGCCTGCAGTCCTGGAACCTTTGCTCCACCCCTCAGCTTGTCTCTGTGTAGCTCTTTCAACAAAAGGCCCTAGGTCCCCAGACCGGACCGTGCTTTGTACCTAATCACCTGGCTATGTGACCCCTCCTCTGAGCAGCCACTTGGAGCCTCATACATATGCTCCAAGCCCCAGTGACCCGCCACTCGCATCTTCCTCCAGGCAGCCACCTGGTGTTCTGTGTGGGCACTTGGAGACCGAGCAACTCACTGCGCACCTCCAACTCCGCAGGACAGCCCTCCCCCTTTGTTCAGGAGTTTGCTGAGTCCAAATAGCTCACCGCCCAGCTCTTCCTCTGGAGCCGCCGGAGCCCCTGCAGGTTGCTCCAAAACCAAGCGCTGTGCTGTGCGTCCTCCTCTGCAAAGTTCCCTGCTGTCCAAGTTTACCGCTCCAGCGTGAGAAGGGGTGTCTTGCCGGACAACTCTACTTCACAAAGTTCCCTGCCTTCCGGGGCTACTGCCCCATTCAGGATGCCTCCCCAATGGGAGAGACTCACCTGGCAGCTTTGAGTTGGTCCCAAGTCACTCACTATCTCCTCTTTTGAATCCTGAGTCCTGGAGCAACATGAAATGCAGCTGCCCTCTAGTCCGCCATCTTGAAACCCCCGACAGCACAGTTCTAAAAGCAGTAGCAGCACAGTCACCGCACCCATCAGAATACTAATTGACAGGAACACAGACTGCTGCATGACACGGCAACAGTAGTAGACATAGGCATGCCCTGCCTCGAGGATACTTTATTGAGGGTGATATTGCCATCAGATCCACAGCCACTGAACTACAGGGATCCTGGGACTCAAATGGAAGCATGGTGAGCTCAGGTGATCGAGTGGTCTGTTGGACCCAGTTCAGGTACATTTCCCACCTGTTTGCTACTATGGGAGTTGAGTGTCCCCACAGATCCATGAGTTGAAGGCTTGACCCTATGGAGGTGCCATTTGGAGGTGCTGTGGACCTTGGGGTAAGGGGACCTCATAGGAGGCCCTTAGGTCCTGATGGCAATATCTCAAAGGGGATCATGGTTACCCAAGGCTCTTATTATGCCTTGTCCTCTTTGTTTCCTGGTTCATGAGGTAAATGGTGAACATTTTCTCACACCCTCCCATGATGTGCTGTCCTTGCACAGGGTTCAAAACAAGAGGGACCCCTCATGTTGGACAGGAACCTCCAGAATCTGAGCTAAACAAACATTTCCTCCTTATAAGTTATTTTCTGTGGTGTTTCATTTTAGTAAGGTAAAATGAAGTGCAGCATAACAGGTGAAGCTCAGGGAGATGCAGCAGGCACTCTGGAGATGGAAACAGACACTGCCCTGAGGCTTGAACTCTGGAACACCTTTCTCTGCCCTGTGTCCTGCCTGCCTGTGCAGATATCCAGAGAAAGAAGTGTGAGGACTCCCTTCCCCAGGGTCCACAGGAGCCTGCAGACAGGAGACTCTGAGTAGACATGGCACAGAGCACACTCTTTCCAACCATTCTCTTCAGTTGAAGGCCTGACCCCAGAGGATGCTCTACTAACACTGTCCAGAGGAAAATGGGTGAGTGTCCACCTACTTCCTAAAGAACTTAAGCCACTGTCTCAGGAGGTGCATCTGAGGACTGTGATTCCATTTTTGTGTAACAAGTCCTAGGACCGGTAGGGAGCACTGACAAGGTGGATTTGAAGGAGTTTCAGTCTGGGTATCACCAGCCGAGTCTCAGATACACATATGCTGTGTGCATTTTTTCTTATGTTTGACAGAACCTGAATCACTTCATAGAAAGAAATACAGAATGCAAAGTATCTACTGTGTGTATCCAAAACAATATAAAATTCATTACAGTATAATTTATTTTGATCATCAAAAACATCTAAATGGGCTTTTTATATTAAAGAAATCATACCATTAGAGTTGAACTTGGAAACAAAATGGATAATAGGTCAGCAGATCCCCTTGCTTCCTTAAGACCCAAATTTTCCCTTCTTTATTTTGAATATAAAATGTAAGATGCTTAACTGACTGAAATAGGGTATTGAAAGTCATATCTTTGAAGTGGAAGATGCAATAGTAGAAAATAGCCTAGCTGAACTAACCCTAACAGAGAATACAAAGTATGGTATCCTCAGGGAATTCCTTGAACAGGAGGTGAGGTCAATAAGTACTTTAGTTTTTCCATTTGGAGGATCAAGATGTTTATTCCCTGAGATAGAGACTGGATCTCAGAAGGCTGGGATCACCAAAGGAATCAGATTTACCTGCACCTATGGTCAGTCAGACACCTCAGAGACACCTCAGGGCATCTGAGTGTGTGGTCAGTCAGGTTCCTCCAGAGAAAAAAATGCACAGGAGATAGAGGACTGAGCATGTTATCATATGTAAGGGCCTTATTATGAAGATTTTATACACACTTTTCAGGAGGCTGAGAAGTCCCAAGTTCTGTAGTGGGAGAATGATGGACCCAGGAAAACTAATGATGTGTTTGAGCCTGATGTGATAGATTCAAGATCCATAAAAACCCATGGTCCTGTGAAAGTTCCTCATCACCAGTGTAGGGCTCAAGCAGTCAGGCAGGAGGAGATCTTCCTTACTCCCAGGAAGGTGGGTTTGTGTTCTATTTGGCCAAGTTGTGAGGTTCACCCACATTAGAAAAGGCACTCTGCATAACTCAGCCTACATATTCAAAGGCTAATCTCATGCAAAACCCCCTCACGTATACACCCAGGATACTGTTTCCCCAGACACATGGATGCCTTATGACCAAGGCAAGAGAACACAGAAGACTGATCATAACTGTTTTGAAGTGAGTGGCCATCAACCCGGCTGCTTTAAGTCTGCTCCCTCAAACTGTCTCCAAGTTATTTCCTTCTTGGTCCTCCTCATGGGGTGATGAATTTATAGACAGTTTACTAGGTGTTGAGCTTTGAAGTTGCAGCTGCTGAAGGTCAGAATTGCACCAGTGTTGCTTATCACCACTATAACAGAAGCTCCATAGGGGAGATGGGTTTAATTTGATCTTGTGTGTGTGTGCATAAAGCAATGCAAATTATCTGAAATATATTAAATAACTGTTTGTCAGGGTTACTCAATACCAGACCATATTCTTTTCACACGGGGCAATATCATTTCCCACATTCACATTTTTTACTACAATTGATTTTGTATACACACTTTTTAATGTTTTAAATATTTTTAGGGTACACCTGTGTCACACCTGGTGTGCACATTCTTCTGCAATTATCAAAGCCCCATTCTCTGGAATGTTTTTAACCTCCCCAAACTAAAACTCTGAATTCAGTAAGTAATAACTCTTTGCCCAATTCCCCTTCCCCTAAAACCACCAGGTACTTGTCCTCAGGACATTCTACTTTCAGGTTTCTTATAAAAGTGGAAATCATTCAGTGGATGTCCAGTTACTGGCAAAACACTCCTTACTTGCTGTCCCAAACTTTCCTCCATGGGTAGAATGTACCAGAATTTTCTTCCTCCTAAGGCTTTAGAATACTTTTCCTGATGTATACTCTGCTGTAGTTGGTCTCCTCATTCATGCATGGGAACTGGTTCCTTTCCACCTTTGGCTGTTTTGAGTGATGCTGTGAACATTGGTGTATGAAGTGTGCTCAAGGTTCAGCTCACACATCTCTGGTGTCTTCTCAGAAGAGCAATTGCAGTAGCCTGGGTTGATTCTGCATTCAACATTTAGGAGCTCCAGGCTGTGTTCCACTGTGGTTGGACCACTATACTCACAGTCATGCCCAAGGCTTCTAAGTCATCCACATTCTGCCTAAGGCTTGTCATTTGTTGGTGTTTTCATGAAGCCATGATAATGAAGGTGCAATGGGATCTCACAGGGGCTGCAATCTGGCTTCCTAATCATTACTGATGTTGCACATTTGCTCGTGTATTTATTAGCACTTGGTGAGTCTGGTGCAATGCCTGATATTTTGCCCATGTAACTGGTTTTTATTGTTATAGAATTGAACTTCTTCACATACTGTGAACATCTTTCCTCACCTCATGTATGACTTGTCATTTTTTCTCTCAATTTCCTGTTGCCTTTTCACTCTGCTCACAGCGCTTTCAGAAGGGCATTTAGTGTGTGTGTGTGTGTGTGTGTGTGTGTGTATGTGTGTGTGTGTGATGAAGTCCTATTTATCATGTTTTCTTTTCTTGCCTTTTCAACATTTGAGAAGTTGAAAACCATGATGGTTTCCCTTTGGGTTATCGGTGTAAAGTTTTACTGATTTGGTCCTTAAATTATGGTCATTCATCCATGTGGGGTCAATCCTTGTGTAAGGTGTAGGATTAGGGTCTTACCTCCTTGTTTTCCACATGGATATTCCATTTTATGCTATTTTTCAGTTTCCATCCCTAATTTATTGGCTTGCTACCCCCAATAAATTGAACCTGTCTATATGTGAATTCTTTTCTGTGTTTCCTTTGATGATATGTTTACATTTGAACCTGTATTGTGGAGTGTTGATATGTAGGCACAAAGCAAGTTTTGAAAGGAGATGGTGTGAGACATTCAAGTCTTTTTTACATGTTTCAAGATCCCTTTGCTATTCAGGCCCCTGTGGATTTTACATGAAAATTAAAGTGAATGTTTTCATTTCTTCAAAAATTATGTTGCCATTTTTATGGTTGAGAGAGCAGTGTCTCCCAGAATCTCAAGTGTGAGACAATGCAGAAATGTTCAGAGGTGAGAGAAGTAGATAATGAGAGGGGCAACATAAACTGTGGGTTAATTCACTGGTATGGATTAACTGGGTGGTAACTTAGGTAGGATATGGTTGAAGGAGGTAGGTCACTGGGATTGGACCTTTGGGGTTTACATTTTGTCCCTGGTGTGCAGGGTTGTCTCTCTGCTTTCTGGTTGCCATATTCTGACTTGCTTTCTTCTCCCAAGACCTTCTGTCATGATGTTCTCCCTCCCCTGGAGCCACAGAAATGGAGTCAGCCAGTCATGAACAGAAACTCTGAAACCATGAGACAAAATAAAACTGTCCTCTTCTTAGTTTTTTGTTAGGTATTTTCATCTCAGCAATGAAAAATTTTCAAAATCAGTCACTTTGATAGGGATTGCATTCAGTCTGTAAATAAGGGTGCATAGCATTTGTGCCTTAACAGATTCAGTTTTCCAGTCTATGAATGTGACTTGGATTTCCTTTATTTCTGTTATTGTTATTTTTATTCATTGAAATTTTGTACTTCAGATTCTAAATGTCTTTAACCTCATTGGGTAAGTATATTCTTATGTATTTATTTCTTTTTAAACATCTTGTAGGTTTAATTTTTCTAAAATGTCTTCTTCATATTGTTCCTTTTCAGTGTGGAGAATGCAGTTTTTGATGACTATTGAATTTTTATACATTTTGCTCAGGAGGCCCTGAGTAGACAGGACACAGTGTCCACTCTCCACAGTCACTGTAGCTGGGACTGTTGAGAACTTTCTTGACTGGTAAACCACCTGATCTATAAACATAAAGTTCTTCTCCTTAGGACCTTCCTCCTCTTCCAAAGCTTTCCTAGATTTGGGTAATTTCTCCACTCTTCTCTATGGCTAGTGTAGTTTCAGTGCAAACAATTACTTTCCTTCCCCCAAATTTTTATTCTAAATAGACCTCTGGATTTAAGGCAAGTAAGCATATTTCCAGCTGCTATGGAACTTTTTCACTGGCTGATGCAGGAGCTTGTCTCAATACATGATGCTGTTGTGATAAGCATCTGAAAAGGAGAAAAAAATCCCATTCATTTCAGGGAAAGTAGTCTGCACAGCTTTGGTTGAACAGGCAGTGACCATCTTCCTTCCCTGTGGCATCCACAGTGACTTTGGAGAGTACCAGGAGGACAGAGGTGCTGGCAGCATAGGAGAACTCTTCCTCAAGTTCTCAGTTCTGGCTGGGTCTCAGCTTCACTGAATTAAATAGCCTTAGTAAACTAGGCTGTGGCCTGCTGATGGTTGTGCAGAGAGTGGTAACCCTCTTCATATTTCTAAACCAAGAACATCCTGGATATCAAAAAGATTGAATCCTTCATGGATGAAAAGATTCAAATATTTCCATCATTTTTTTGACTGCAGCATCTGAATGTTCACTCTTTAGAACATAATTGCATAAATAATAGGTATCCAAGTCTCAGTAAATGGAAATTGGCAGGGTAAATAGTGATCCTGATACTGGGTTTTTATTTTCTTTGACATAAGCCTGCTTCCATTTCTCTTTTTCTCTTTCTCTCTCTCTGTCTCTCTCTCTCTCTCTCTGTCTCTCTCTCTCTCTGTCTCTGTCTGTCTGTCTCTCTCTCTCTCTCTCTCTCTCTCTCTCTCTCTCTCTCTTCCTCTCTCTCTCTCTTTCATCATACTTGCTAAAATCAGCTCCTTTACAAGCACTTTGCAAGGCCCTAAGCAACTTAGCAAGAGTCTGTCTCAAAGTAAAATATGAAAAGGGCCCAGGATATGGTTCGGAAGTTAAGGCATCCTTGGTTCAATCCCAGGTGCCAAAAATAAAAAATGATTACAGACATTGCTAAGGTTTTGACTCAAACTTTTCACCATGATTTCTAGATGAGGATCAGTTCAGTGTGGCCAGTGAAGAGGTGGTGAACCTTTCAGAAGTGGGACCCAGTGAAACTTGACAGGTGACTGGAGCTGTGGTCTTGGAAGGACTAGTCCTGGTCCCATAGAGGAAGGGAGTCCTCTCCAGAGACAGTTGTCATAAAGCAAGACCACACCACAGGAATGGCCACTGCAGCACCCAGCTGGTTTCCTTCCCACTTACACACCACAGTGTAACCAAGGCCATGAGTCCCCACCTGATGACAACAGGTGGAACTGCCAAGTCATGCACTTTTAGTGTGGAAAACCAAGTTAGACCTCTCTTGTTAACTTGGGTCAGGTGTTTTATTGTGGTAACAGAAGTAACACAAATATAAATTTCCTATCTTTATTGCTAAAATGACTTTTAATTCAAATTGTCTCATGTGGATTCATTGGAGCTACAGAAAATCTCTCTTAAACTAAAACGTTCTAATAGTAGGTTGAAACTTACAATCATATCAGTCAAAATACTAGCTAAAATGCAGGTCCTTACCCAGCACATTTGAGGTGCTCCTGTACCATGAGGACTCTGCTGCTGCTGCTGAGTTCTGGGCAGATTTTGAGTAGCAGGGCAAACAATGCTACATCAACATTTAGCTGGTTGTGCTTTTATTTTTGTCATGAAGAACTTTTCAGTGGATTGTGCAAGGACCTGATATGCTACTTGAATTTTCTTCATTTTATGTGTATCTGAAACTTAATAAAGCTTTCTAGCTATGATTCAAATTACAAATGGTATTGTGGGACACCTATAAACATATTCTGGGCCCTCCCTTTATGAGATATTCCAACTGTTAGGGAGCAGTGACCATTCCAGGAGGTCAGCTTTTCTCTGCTGACCTCACCAGAGCTTCTGGAAGCACAATACCCAGGATGTTTTTCCTCTCTGCATTCTGTGGAGATGCTTCATGAGTTCACTTATCTTAGAGTGAGAAGCTAAAAGAAGAAGATTTCACCCCAAACATTTTTACAGGCAGACATTTGGATCATGGTGAGTACTGGTGAAACACCAGTGAGGTGCTGCAGGCATCCAAGGCATCAGTCCCACAACTGGGCTTCCACACAGGTCAGAGGATACATTGCCAACAGCCTGTGCCTTCAGTGGCAGGTGAACTCTGGCTTCTGGGGAGCATGAGAAAATCTCCCATTTGTAGCATCTGCTGCCATGCATATAATATCCCCCAGCCTTTCAAAAGTGGTTAAGTGAACTCTATCTACATTAAAATAATTCCTGCATGGATTTTGTTGGACAGATGTGCTCTGGTCTCTGAAAGAGAAGCAGAGAATTCCTCATTTATAATATCAAATTTTTAATGTTTTCTTGTTGTTTTCATAACTTTGGCTAACATAGTCCATAATGTTTGAAAGAATGCTGTTTAGATTCTCATTCCCTGCACTTAAGAACAATTTCTGCATGGCACCCATGGAGTGCATTTGTTGCTGTAAACGTTCCAGTTCTTTTTATATCCCACACCCCTAAGTTTGTAGGGTTTGTGTTCTTAATTAAATAAGGACATATAGTATCATATCTGTCCTGCTGTGACTGAGGAGAGGGGATTCTCTATGCACAGGGTGTGTGTGGAGGAATTAGTCATGGCAGGCAAGGTTTTTAGGTTATATCTTGTCCATGGCTCCCTGTGCTCTCTTTCTCTCTGGTCCTGACTGCCAGTTCCTGAACTGCTTTTCTACTCCACACCCTTCTGCCATAATATTCTGTCTACCTTGGACCCAGATCCACCTATGACATGAACCCTTGAAACCATGAGCACAAAATAAACTTCACTCCTCTGAGATTGTTCTTGTCAGGCTGTTCTATCACAGTGGTGATAAAAGTGACTAGAATGCTGGGCCCCAGCTGTCAATCCCCATCATCAATGTCATTCCAGGAGCACATCTACCATTAGCATTTTCCACTCCTGGTTCCCTGTATAGTTGATCACTAAGGGGCCAAGTAGAAAGAATCCTGTACAAGCCCCCAGCACTTGTGCTAAGACCTGTGAACACAGGTGAGAACAAAGAAGCCCCTGGGAGGGCTCCAGCACTGAGGGCAACTTCACCTCCACCACTGGGATCCCAGAAAGCCTGAGGGCCTCATGAACAGAGGGTTTACACCTTCTACGGCAGAGACACACTAATGGCTGGGGAGGACCAGAGCACATCTTCATTTCTATTATCTGTGTCTTTTTTTGCCCAATACTCAGGAATTAGAATCACTCATCACAAACAAATGATGAATTTCTAAGGTGAAGAAAGTGAGAATTTCAAGATTTCATGATCAGTGTACATAGGTATAGAAAATTCACACTGCAATCTACAGATTCATATAATTATTAGCAAAAATAAAAGAAAAACAGAAGACTGTCATTTAGGCTCTCATTCTCTTGAAAAATCCATGCATGGAATACCTACAGCAGCTTCATCTGTGCTGTTTGAATCTAAACCAATGCCGCAGCCTCTCTCCTCAGGTGCAGCGATTCATGTCCCTTAATAAACAAGGAGATGTATTTCCATGTCTGTCTGCTGCTGCTGAGCAGAGGAAAGAGAGTGAGAGTTCAGAAGAACTCCCTACTTCAATCCCCTAAAACTTTCTAGTGCCCTCAGAGCCTGGCTGTCTCTGAGCAGTGCTCTCAGCAGATGTAGGCAAAAGAAAGAGCATCAGGGGTAGCCCAGCCTCAAATGTCTGTTTCCCTGGGAGGTTTGTGTCATAGCCTGTATCACTGTGGTAGTGGAACTGATCCACTGCCTCTATGCCACTTACTCTATGCCACTAACTCTATGGTACCTCAGGTTGCAAATTGGTAACATAGTAGATGAGGAGCTTAGGCACTTGTCATGGCTTCTGCTGATATCAGTGTAATTAATTGCTAATACTCAGACATCCTTGGCAATTAGTGGTAATCCTGTCTCCTGGAAATTTAGATGGGCAGAATGGAGATTGAGTCAGCTGGATTTCACATCTGGAACCTGATATTGGGAAAAATAAAATAAATCAAAGATTTGCACAAGTAGACATGCTGTCAGAAGACTTCTGGGCAAAGGCAGTCAGCAGTGACCACACTGCCTTGAGTACATCTTCAGTGCTGTCTCTTCTTGCCTGGGAGGCAGAGCAGCTAGAGACCCAGAAGCTGAGCAGGGACCCTCATGTCCATTTTGTGTCCTGACAGGGACTGACTCCTGCACAAGGTGTGACCAATCTATTAAGAAGTCCTCGGGGCTGGACAGAGCTGGGCACAACTGCAGTTCTGGCTCATCTGTCACTCAGCACAGGCCCCATGTTCCAGGTGTCCCAGGTCCAATTAGGACAGCATAGATTTGCCTACAGAAAACATGTTTCCCCCTGGGGGCCACAGGACAGATTCATCCCACTGTCCTGTTAGTGGTGACCTATCACTCTCTTTATCATTAAGAAAATGGTTTATAGTATTTCTTTTTCCATTCTTCTTTCCTTCCTTTCTACTTCCCTCCCTCTCTCCCTCCCTACTTCCTTCCTTCCTTCCTTTCTTTTTTCTTTCTTTCTTTCTTTCTTTCTTTCTTTCTTTCTTTCTTTCTTTCTTTCTTTCTTTCTTCCTTTCTTTCTCTTTTCATTATTTTGGTGTACTACAGATTGAACCCAGGGATTCTTAACCACTGAGCAACATCCCCATTTGTATATTTTTAAACACTTTGAGGCAGGTTCTTGTTAAATGACTCAGTGCATCACTAAATTGCTGAGACTGGATTTGATCTTGAGAGCATTCTGCCTCACCCTCCCTAGCCAGTGGAAATACAGGTGCACACCCATGCATCCAGCTCTAAGATTTCTTAAGTACAATTCTGTTATAGCCTATGAAGACAGGAATACAACAGGGAAGGAGGAATTCTATCATAATTCTATCCCCTTCTGCCTCAGTATCTCCAATGCACTTAAACACAGGACACTGTCTCTCTCCAGAAGAGCTGGCCACAAGCCCAGACAGGTGTCCAAGTTCTTTTCTAGAGAAGTTACAATGATTTTAGAAGCAAGTTTTAGTTTCCTTCATCACTCTTGAGAAGGTTTAAGAAATAAAGTCATAAGGTCGGAGCATTTGGGAATTTGCAATAGTTCAGTGAAAACGGAAAAGACACAGGTTCACTCTATTTGTGTTTTACAGTCTTCACCACATTGGATATTCAAACTTGGGCTTAATGCCTCCTGGGCCAGGGAGGCCTATGTGAGTTTCAGTTCATGTCCTTCATATCTGTTCCATGGAGATGTGCTTGGCCAAGAGTTTCTGCTAAATTCTGTTCATTAGGATCAAAATCCTCAAGAAACCATATGAACTCTCACTGCTTTTATAGGCCTCTAAGCAGATCCCATGTGCCCCCAATGCCTGCTCCTTCCCTGGGCTGGGAGATGCTCACCTGTCCTCACCATGCACAGTAGCATGGAACTTGTGCTCAATAAACTGCAGAAGGCACAGTTGTGTGTGTGGAGGACTTGGCCCTGTGAACTTCACTATGCTTCTAAGTGGAATTGAACAGAAAATTAAGGTCCCAAGACAATCTTTCTCTGGAGGGTTGGAGCAAGCCAGGACCCAAGGATTAATATGGAGTCACATTCTGATTTTCCTAGTGACAACCTTGGTTTACATTTGTGGAAATGAGGTCTGTGCATTAAAATCCAGCACAGTCCTTCAGGCACTGGACTAAATGAGAGAGGCTGGAGCAAGGGCTCAACCAGGGCTGGGCTCAGGCTGGAGCTGCCTGAGAGCTGCAGGCTGTGGCCCTGGGCTGTGGGGAAGCAACTGACCTCCAGAGAAATGGTGCTAAGGACCTGGGGAAGCTCAAGCCCTGCCCTGGGGCTGACTGGCAGGGGATCTAGTGAAGGAAGGTGCTCAAGACCCACTGTGGCTGCTGAGTCAAGCAGAGAGTCCAAAGCCAGGATGAGGAAAAGACAAGGAGTCAGAACTGGGCCTGGATCTCTGGGTGGCTGTGCTCAATGCTGACCTCACTGGTCCTGAGGGCAGAGACCCTGGGGTTGCCAAAGGGGAGGGCAGCAAACCACAGCCTACTCTCACTCAGAATTCAAATATTCTTGGAAATTAAAGGAGTACTGTACACCATACATATACTACATAAATTATAATTTGTATAGCTATATCTATATAAATATGCATCAGTAATAAAGGTATTTGTATATGTGCACATCGTACTGTGATTATTTTTATAATGTATGGTTTTCAGGTATTTTTATTTTGCTTTTTTATTTGTTTCAGTTCTGGTGATCCAATCAGGACCTCAGAGTTGCTAGGCAATCTAGGAACTCCATAGCAAGTTTTTAAAAATTTTATTTGTGATGGTATGTAATTTGCTCAAACCAGCCTCATACCTGTGATTCTCCTCCTTCAGCCTCTAAAGAATATGGGATTAGAGTCTTGTGCTACCAGTTATGGGTGACCATAAGTCTGCTACAGAGAGGTTGGACATTGACATCCACAACTCATGGCATCCTCCCCACCCAAGAAAACTGAACAACATGGTCTGCCCTGTGCTCCTGCTTCCTGGAACAATGACCTTCCAATTGTTTAGGACACTGGGTAACCTGAGGGGCTCTAGTTGTACATAGAAACAGGTATCACAGAGTTGGGTAGAAGTTCTTGTCCCCAAGGGGACAGAAGTTCTGTGTCTAGAGCTGGGCATGGACCACTCCTCCCTGGTGGCTTTCCCAGAGCCAGGGCAGAACAGCTGCTCAGTGACTACATGGCCACAGGACAAACCCATCCATAGCTGCTCGTGGTCACCCCTCTGACTGGAGAGACAGGGGAGCCTCTGGCAGCTTCACAGTTCATATGATGCAGGGACTATGCTCACAATGGACCATGTTGCCCACACATACAGTTTCTGCTGCTGCTGTCCTATCTGGTCTCTAAAGATCACCATGCACCATCTTTGACTTTCCCATGAGAATTCAAGGAGTGGATTCATAAAGCAGGTCAAGGGTCAGGATGTGCAAGAAAACAGGATTGTGACCCATATGAGGACAGTCATGTGTGGGATAAGAATTGACAGGTGTGGATTCAAAGTAGGAGGGGGCAGGACAGAGAAGACCCAAGCAGGAGTGCAGAGGAGAAAGTCTCGAAGAGCCCAGGAACAAGAGAAGGGATGAAAAGGGGAGAGAGTGTGTGATTTCAGAGCTGCCCCCAACTGTGCCCCTGAGAAGTCCCCAGATTGTAAGCAGCCCCTGGGCAGGAGCAGCATCTGGAGGGAGATTTGTCCGCTAGTGGTGAGAGGAAGACTTTCAGACTTTCAGGGGCTTTGAAGGAAGTGTGACTGCTAGTGGCCAGAATGACCTGTGTCCCTGCCCACAGCCCTTCCAGTTAGGCAGGGTATACATAGGAAAGCAGGAGATTCCAGAGCTCAGCATTCAGGCCATTCATGGGCCTCTTCATTTACTCAGGACATGATTTCTAGGACATGTGGCCATGAATGGGACCCCTCTTCTGGCCACATGTGCAGAGAAACCCTGAGAAATTTACTGTTAGTTGATAGTAATATGTTCTTTTTTGCACACTTACAACACATTCTGTTATTTTCTTCCTTTAGATGTAAAAACCATACATGTTTTTCTGAACTGTTCAGGGTTGAGGTTAAATTAGGTAGTGGTGCACAGTTTTTAGGGAGATGGTGACAGCTATCAGTGGGGATTCTGTCACTAGGACTGGAATTCAAGTGCCACATCACATCTGTCTCTTCCATATGCTCTGTAAGCAGCTGAGTAACCATGGAGTCATTCCTGGGGTGCAAATCATTTAGCTCATCTTCTCTTCCACTGCAATTTTATTGACCACTTCCAGTCATTATTTATGAGGCATAAGAAAATAAACATTCTGAGATGTGATAGACTTAATTACAAGGTCAGGAGCATGCAGGGGAAAGAGAGTAGTAGAGTTAACCAAGTGAGAGTTACAGTCAAAGCCAACAAGACTGGTACATATTTCTGATTGTGTGTGGAAATCAGGGGGTCAAACACCAGGTCCATGGAATCTTAATTCCTATGAATTTCCTTGGCTGTTCATCCAATCCATAATCAACACTGCTCTTTGGTACTGCCTTTTTATCCCTAAGATTTTCTCCTTTTATGTAATCTTGCTCCTCATTGTTATAGCCAGCATAGGGTCAGCATAGAAAACACAAGTCTTTTTTCCCCAAAACATTCATGAAAATCTTTCTGTGGCTTCATGGTCAAGATGGCACATCTCCAGTTGCTATAGAGCCTTGCCACTGGTCACTGCAGATGCAAGTCCCAGGATCTGGTGCTATCCTGAAGATCACTAATCTCTTTTATTTCAGAGAAAGTACAGTTTTATGTATTCTGATTTAAAAGGTGTTGACAATTTTGCATCTCTTTGGCATCCTCAGAACTATTTGGATGAATCTGGAAGACAGAATTGATGATCTCACAGGTGATCTGGTAGTCCTGTTGTCAGTTCTGACAGTATCTCAACTTTGGGGAAAGAATAAGAATTATCCCATTTCTAGCACCAACTTTACTAATCATCATCTCAAATAAACAGAGCTTCCAAAAATTTAGTTTATAGTCTCAATTCACTGTATTGAAACACATGTGGCTTAGGATGTGATTATCAGATTACTCAAGGCTTCAGAGGTGAACCAAAAAAACAATAACTTCCAGAATCTGTTTGTGCTTTCCTACAACTTTGACCACCATCATCAGATTACAGTTTTCTGTGCACCACTACCTAATTTAACCTCAACCCTGAACAGTTCAGAAAGATTACAGTTTTCTCTCTTTTCCTATATTATAAAGCTCATAACCAGGATACCTGACATGGCTTGTCCATCACTCTCTGAACTCCCATACTCCACAGGTGTGGTGATCTATTTTTTCAGAATTGGTGTGGTCATCTCTGTCCTGCTGGGACTGGGAGGTGATACAAAGGACCCTCCCTTTTCCCTTCTATCAAAACATTTCAGAGACCTTCAGAGCCTGGCTTCTTTTGAGAAGTGCTCTCAGCAGGTGGAGGCAGCAGAAGGAGCAGCTGGTACAACTCAGCCTCACACTTCTGCTTCCCTGGGAGGATTATGTCATGGTCTGTATTACTATGGAAGGGGAACTGTTATACTGTTGAGAGTAATAAGTGGCAACATCTTAAGACTGAAGGTTGCTGGTGGTGAGAGTGAAATCTGTCCCAGTTCCACTACCACTGAACCTTGATGGGGTCCCAGAATGTAAACTGGTTGCATAATAGATAATGAGCTTAGGAAATCTCCTTGGTTTCTGCTGATACCAGGATGTCCTCAATAGATGCACTGTGGAAGTGGGAAAAGCATATGTTGTTCTCATGTTTACCACAGATCTGGGAATTATTGGATTGTGCTTTGAAAGGTAAAAAAATAAATAAAGAGACATTCATTGTTAGATGTCACACCAAAAGAAGAAACCAGTGACATTAGGTATGTTGCAGGTTGGAGGTGGGTGGGATCAATCCAGAAATAAAATGCACTTGAAAATTTGCCAGTGCCTGTGGTACAAGTTTCCTGCTCAGTAAGTCTGATCGGATATTTGGATAATCTTGAACCACTCCAGTTTTGATATTCAGGTTTTGCCCAAGTTGGGTCTTCACTTTTCCCTTTTAGCTGAGCTGTTTCTGTTTACATTTGTGATATTGTGGTGTATTCTTTATTTCGAGAGATGGGTTCCATGGTGCATATTCCAAATTCAACTCATTTGAATTGTAGTTCATGGGTATAAGTGCTGTGTTTTGAAGAATGCCTTTTCTCATGGTTCTGTGCCAGAAAATCTATGAATCAGCATATGTATAATCAGCTGTCCCTTGGGAGCAACAAGAAAGAGCCACAAATTTGCAAGGGCTTTGAGGTCCTTGCAAGGGGAATTAGGGTCTGTAATGATGGCAGCTTACAGGATGAACTGACAAGTACTACCTCCTCTATTAATAGAGTATGTTGAACCTGAAGAAGTGTCATGGAATTTGAGGGTAGACCATGATTGCCTAGTAGTATTAGAATGTCTCTTCTTTGAAGAAGGTTTTCAGCACCAACATTCTTCTGCTTCTGCTGCCAACAAAATGTCCTTGCTCTCCCTATTAGAATATTAATCTTGGAAGCTTTTCATCATAGCCCTTGTAGCATTGTGCATGCTTCTCTCTTGAATTATGCCATGTAATCCTGTGTTCCTCATGCCCTCAGCAGGGTCTTATATGATCCACTGGCTTGTACATGGCATCTTCCTGGGGCTGCTAAAAGGACTGGGGGAAATTTTCCACAGGGCCTTGTGCCAGGCTGGCACTAATCTGCTCAGGAGAATGAACATATGTGGAAGACAGATAGGCCAGATATTTCTGCATCTCCAGGTGAGTGTAGGTGACCCTGGAGTTTCCATGCAGATAAATATCTGAGTGCAGTCTAGTTGTAATGCCACAGACAAGTAGGTATGGCTTTGCAAGTGTAGCGAGCACAGAATAACACTCCTGGCATGACAGCATCCTCCTATCCTCCGTCCAACATGCTGACTGATTGACTCACATGCCTCCATATTAGCCTTCAGAAGAGGCAGCCAACTTCACCTAGAAGACCCACTTCCCAGTTTACAGCTGTCACCTGACTGAACTTTCTAGGAAAAAAGGAGCAACCCTCAGGATTGGGTGTAAAGTGGGCCAATTCAAAGATTACCTAAGCCACTATGCTCACTGCATGTTCCACTGCCCTAAACTCTCACCAACCATGATTCGATGTGGTTGCTAAGGCCCTAGGCTACCTGACTAGGTAATTCTGGGTGTGCCCACTGTTGGAGGAGTGGGATCAGAAGGTGTTGGGGGCTGTGTCAGCC
The DNA here is from genome assembly GCF_902686445.1 of Sciurus carolinensis. Classification (NCBI taxonomy): domain Eukaryota; kingdom Metazoa; phylum Chordata; class Mammalia; order Rodentia; family Sciuridae; genus Sciurus; species Sciurus carolinensis. The sequence goes on along the minus strand of NW_025920110.1, from coordinate 1,120,015 downwards.
AGAAAAGTGCCTGATCACATCAGCAGTAAGGAGGTTAATTGACATAAGCACACTCAGGTGATTTATCACTGGCCATATTCAGTTAAGTCCACGCGCACATCATGTGCACAGGTGTTCCCGAGCATGCCTGCTTGGGCCTGCTCATTTTGACCCCTGCCATGATGGGGCAGCTGGCTCCTCACCTGATCACAACTGGCTGTGGCCCCGCCCTCCACCTCCTGGAGGGAATATAAGCGGGCAGTGGGCGGGGATGCAACAGTAAGGAGCAACAATAAGTTGCAGCAGCTAGCAGCAAGAGGCAGAGAGAAGCCACTAGCAGAAAGGAAGAAGAAGAAGTGGCAAGCAGATAGAAGCAGCTAGCAGAGAGAAGCAGCAGGCAGCAGGTGAAGGCAGATCACAGAGCGGAGAATTGAGAACACACCTCAGATCACAGATAGGTAGATCGCAGTATGTGGGACGCATCACTAAGAAGCACCTCAGATAGATGCACCCTTAGATCACAGGATGCAGGACGCACTTTAAGAAGCAGCAGAAATAAGAAGATATAGATCTCTGAAAGTGTAGTCTCTCTCTCTTAAGCAGTCTCTCTTTCTCTCTTATGCAAACTCTCTCTCTCTCTCTCTCTCTCTCTCTCTCTCTCTCTCTCTCTAAGAAAAACCTTTATTCCTCCATAGCCCAGGGAACAAGCAAATAAGCGAGAAAGCAGCCCACTAAAAGAAAGAAGCAGTTCATTTCCAGTCCACCACCGATAAAGACCCGTGCAAATTGTTGCTGCAGGCAGTGACAAATACCCGTGAATTTGGCACTGCAAAGAGCCAGTGACTGGAAGGAAATAGTCTGGAGATGGTGCTCAGCTTGGTGATGCACGTGTCTCCAAGCACACCTTCAACCAACCAGGCCCACTGGAAATGTTGGGCGATAGTTGCCCTGTGTCATGATGCCCTGTGGGGCCAAATAAGTGTAGTGATACCTAGTGGTCTTGCAGCTTAGTGTGAGCAGTCAGGCTTCAGAGGACTACCTTGCCCTGCCCGCTCCTGGAGGGATCCACAGACCACAGGGCAGTGCTCTACTGGATGAAGAAGTTAGAATCTCATTTTGGAAAACCTGAGTTCCCTGGCACTCAATAAATTCTTCTTGCCTCTGACCTTCAAAACTGAGCTGGTGCATGTTTTCAATCTTTTTGTGAAGCGGCCAGGAGCAGAGGTTTCTCTGGTTTCCATGGCAACCAAGATGCCATCTTGATGTCAGGCCTGCGGTGCCGGTGGCAGGTTACTGAAGCCACTGCTTGAACTCCATGTTGCACAAGGCTCAGAAAAAAAAAAAAAAACTCTGTGGAGTGAAACCAACTGATCTCCAACTGGAGCCTGGAACCACCCAGCCATTCCCATCCGACCTGCCCAATGACTACCCCTTCCCCCTGGATAAAAAGAGTTCTCCCGTTTTTGCTCTCATGTCACAGAAGCATTGGTAACCAAGTGAGGCATTGTCCTCAGTGCAACTGAATGCAACTGAATTATTGAGATATCAGGGATATGAATTTCAGTCCTTATCCTACTCTAATAATTCTTGAGAGTAAATGCTGCAAACATACCAAGAGGAAGATTAAAATTGGATGACGAATGTTTCCTTTCTTCCAGCAAATATGGGTTCTGGGATCCCGGACCATGAGAACCATCACCACTTGACTTTGCCTGTTTATATTTCCTGACATCATCTGGCTATGTTGATGAGGCATTCCCTCATTGAATGAAACTGGCCTTTCCCGGGAGAAACACCTTCCTCTAACTCACCCCTACCTCAAATGATAGGCAATATCCACAACCATCACTGGCTGGTACATTTTTCACAGCACTCTGCTGGTCAGAGCTTTCCAAAGTTAAATGCCAAAAGGAAAATTAAAAAAAAAATCAAGGAATGTTTCAGATGATTGTGAACATAATGTCTGGGGATGCAATGTCAAATGTTCGCCAAAATCTCCTTTCATACTAACAATCTGAGCATATTCTAAAACCCACACAGACCTGCCTCTCCTAGTGCCCTGTCCTCCATGGAAACTGATCAAATTTTCTGCTCAAGGGTCAGCTATAACCGGTTTCCTCCTTAAGTAAAGATGGAATATTTATTTTCTTCAGGACAAACCCCTAGATTGTATGTCTTGAGATACAAAAAGTTTTATTTGCAAGATTGCTGTGAAAAGGAGAATTAAGAATTACCTAGTCATTGATTGACTTTGTCTATGGTTACTTCTCTGCATAGAAGTGCACAGACACAGAACCTCAGTGGATCAAGTCATGTACCTTAAAGGAGCTCATCCTGTGATGACAATATAGGTCATCCCTTGTAGTGCTGACTATGCAAGCTGAAAGGCTGGGTTTGAATCCCCAGCACCTAGGACTGGGAGAGAAAAACACAAGAAAAAAACTTCTGAGGGTTCCAAACTTCCATCCTCTCAAACTATTTCTTTGTTCTCCTCTGTTATTCAGCGAAATTGACACTGTTTAGGATATACTAATTTTACCTGCAAGCAACTTCCATTGACACCTTTCAGCCCTTTGAGTGAGATGCACTCAAGGGAGCACCGAATCCACATTCCTCTGCAGTGCTTAAAGGTATGTGTTTCTTCACATCTTTCAACTCTCATTAGTTCAGATGTTACATCTCACATGTGACTATGTTATCCCCTTCTTTTCCCAGCAACTTCTCTAGATAGGCAATGTGCACCAGGTGGCAGTGGCAGAAAATTCAAATGACACCTCACTGGCCCTTGCCAATTTTGAGACTTTTTGGACACAATCCCACACTGCCAATGAAGGGGACTTCCACGCCTTAGCACTTTCCATATGAAAAGCAAAGTCTACTGGAAAACCAACATGTGAAGGCAAAGAACAGCCACCCCTGGCCCTGATTTTTCTTGTCAGTTTTACTTTGCATTGGCTTACTTATGACTTGAGGCAAAACAGGAGGATATGGAATTGAATCCATGTTTGTGCCAATAGCATTCAGGAGAAATGGGGGAATTCACCACCTACTCTCCCACTATCACTGGAGTCTCAGGATTTAAAAGAGCAGAGCTAATGTAGAGACTCTGGTTAATTTTGATGCATGTCCTCAATAGATACACTGTGGAAGTGGGAAAAACATATGTTGTTCTCTTGTTTTCCATGGATCTTGGAATTATTGGATTGTGCTTCATAAGGAAAAAAAAATTCATTCCAGGATCTCACACTGAAATTAGAAACCAGTGACATTAGTCATGTTGCAGGTTGGTGGTGGGTAGAAGCAAGTCCAGAAATAAAATGCACTTGACAATTTGCCAATGCCTGTGGTACAATAAGTCCAATCCCACATTTGGATATTCTTAAACCACTCCTGTTTTGATATTCAGGTTTTGCCCATGTTGGGTCTTCACTTTTTCCTTTTAGCAGAGCTGTTTCTGTTTACATTTGTTATATTGTGGTACAGTCTTTATTTCAAGAGCTGGGTTCAGTGCTGCATGTTCTGAATTAAATACTAGTTTGTTGGTGTACATGCTTGTTTTATTTAAAGCCTTTCCTTATGGTTTTGTGCCAGAAAAAAATAACATTTAGTATGTGTATAATCGGTGTCCCTTGAGAACAGCAAGAAGGAGCCACTAATTTGCAAGGGTGTTGAAGTCCTTGCAAGGGGAGTTAGGGTCTGCAATGATTGTTTCTTGCAGAATGAACTGGCAAGTACTACTTCTTGTATTTCTAGAGTATGTTGATCCTGAAGATGTGTAATGGAATTTTAGGGTAGACCAACATGCTTGAGTAGTTTGAGAATGTCTCTGCACCTAAGAAGTTTTTCAGCACCAACACCTTTTTGCTTTCTTGCCCCCAACATGTCCTTTCTTTTTCTCTTTGAATATTCATCCTGGAAGCTTTGCATCATTGCCCTTTTCAGCATGGTTCATGCTCCAATCCGAGGATATGCCATGAGATGCTGTGTTTCTCATGCCACCTGCAGGCTCCTATAACATTCTCTGACTTGTAGTCATCATCCTCCTGGTGCTGGTAAGATGACTGATGGCAATTTTCCACAGGACCTTTAGCCAGGCAGGCACTATTCAGGTCAAGAGAATGAACACATTTGTGAACACATTTCTGCATCCCAAGGTGAGTTGAGGTGGTCCTGGAAACTCCCAGCAGGTAAATTTCTGAGTGCAGTCTAGTTCTAAGGCCACAGCAAGGAGTTGTGGTTTTGCAGGTGAAATGAGCACAGAACATCTCTCCTTTCATGTCAGCATCATTTTGTTCTCTATCCAACCTGCTCTGTGAATGACTCCCACCTCTCCATATTAGTCATCAGAAGAGCAACCCACCTTCACCTAGAAGACCCACTTACAAGGTTCCAGCTGTCTCCTGTCTAAACTTAGTAGGAGAGGAGGAGCATACCACAAGACTGAGAGTGAATTGTCCCAATTCAAAAATCAACTAAGCCACCATGCTCACTGCATGCTCCATTGCCCTGAGTCTCAGCAGCATCATTCAGTGTGGTTTTTAGTGCCCTCAGCTAGTTTCCTGACTAGGATATTCTGTGTGTGCCCAGTTCTGGATGAGTGGGTTCAGAAGGAAATAGCACTGTAGCAGGTGCTCTACTTGGTGATCCACATGACCCAAGCATACCTGCACCCAAAATGGCCCACTGGACCTGGTGGAGGATAATTGCCTGCTGTCATTATGCCTGGTGCAGCCAAATGACTGCAGAGTCACCTAGCCAACTTGGATTTTAGTGTTAACTGTCAGGTTTCAGAGGGTTTTCTTGTCTTGCTTAGTCCTGGAGCAATCCATCTACTCTGGGGCTGTGCCCTGCACACAACCTGGCTCCTCATCTAATGGTTGATGATGTTTGGATCATGTTTGGGACAACTGCATTTTCCTGGCATTTGCTCCTTTTGTCTTTCCTCTGACCATCACAACTGAGATGGTGCTTGTTTTCAATCTTGGTCAGAGGGGCCAGGAGTGGAAGCGTCTCTGTTTGCCATGGGAACCTTGATGCCAACGTACTTACATGCCTTTCTTCTGTGACCTCAGGCAGTATCTGCGGTGCAAGTTCCAGGTCACGGCAGCTGATCCTCAAAATCCGTATATCCCAAGGCTTGGAAAATCTCCCTGCAGAGAGAAAGTGAGTGTGTTCTCCAACCAGAGTCTGTAATCCCTGAACCATTTACACCCAACCTGCCCAATTCCTGCCCCTCCCACCTGGATTACAGAAGCCTTCCCATTATTTGCTCTCTTGTAGCAAGAATGCTGGTAACCAAGTGAGGCATCATCCTAAGTGGAATTGAATGGGACTGAATCATTGAGAGATCATGAATATGAATTTCAGCCCTTATCTCACTGTAATAAATCTTGAGAGTAAAAGCTGCAAACCTACCAAGCGGAAGATTGAAATTGGATGAGTCATGTTTCCTTTCTAACAGCAAATACTGGTCCTGGGAAAGCAGACCCCAATAGCCATCACCACATGGATTTACTTGTTTATATTTCATGACAATGTCTGTCTAAGATGATGAGGCATTCACTCATTGAAGGAAACTGGCCTTTCTCAAGAGAAATACCTTCCTCTACCTCACCCATTCCTGAGATGGTGGGCAATATCCAGCACCAGCACTGGTTTGTGCATTTTCTACAGCAATCTGCTGGTTAGAATTTTTCAAAGTAAAATGACCAAAGGAAAAGTAAAGAAAAAAAGAAAAAAAAAAAAAAGAACAAGGACGGTGTCAGTAGATTGCCAATGTAATGGCTAGGGATGCAACGGTAAATGATTCCCAAAAATCTCCTCTCATACTAACAACCTGAGCATATTCTAATTCTCACATAGGCCTGCCTCTCCTCATGCCCTGGCCTCCATGGATCACTGATATAATTTTCTGCTCAGAGATCAGCTACAACCATCTTCCTCTTTAAGTAAAGTTGTGATAACTTTTTCCCTCAGGACAGAGCATTAGAGTGTGGAACTTGACATGCAAAAAAGTTTATTTTCAAGATTGTTGTGAAAAGGAGAATTAAGAATTCCTTAGACATTGTTTGGCATTTTTAGGGCTGTTTGTCTGCACAAATCTTCACAGACACAGAACCTGAGGGGATCAAGTGATATATCTTAAAGGAGCTCTACCTGTGGAGAGGATTTGTCCCATCCTTTAGGGCACTTGCTTTGCAGGTGGAAAAACTGAGATTCAAATCCCCAGCTCCTCTGGTGGGGGGGGGGAAACAGGACAAAACACTTCTGAGGGTGCCAAACTTCCATCCTCCCAACATTTTTTTCACCTCTGTTAATCATTGAAATCAACAATGTGTAACATGTACCACTTTCACTTGCAAGTAATTTTCATTGACACCTTCCATCAGGGAGCTGTACTCAAAGGGAGAAGTGCTTACCCAGTCACCTGCATTTCTTTAGAGGACATGTTCCTTCACATCTTTCAACTCTCCTTAGCTCATATGATACATCTCACTCATGAGTATGCTATGCCCATATTTTTCCAGCAACTTCTCCCAATATTCAATGTGCACCAGGTTCAGTGGCAGGAAATTCCAAATGATACCTCACTGGTCCTTGGAAATATACAGGCTTTTTGGACACACTCCCAGACTGCCAATAAAGGGGATTTCCACACCTGAGCACTTTCCCTGTGATCCACAATGTCAACAGGAAAAGGAATAAGTGAACACAAAAGACAGCTGCCCTTGGCCCTGAGTTTCCTAGTCAGGTTTACTTTGCATTGACTTGCTTATGACTAGATGTAAAATGGTAGGATGTGGGGCTGAATCCATGTTAGCTTCTGCTGATAGTATTCAGTGGAAATGGGGAATTTACGACCTCTTCTTCCACTATCATTGGAGCTCCAGTGTCAGAAGGAATGGAGCACTTGTATAGAACCTTGTTAATTTTTATGGATGTCCTCAAGTGATGCCCTGTAGTGGTGGGTAGAGCATGTGTTTTTCTCATGCTTACCACGGATCTGGGAAATGTTGGATTTTGCTTTGTAGGGTAAAGGATGACCAAATAACTATTCATTGCAAGAACTCACACAGAAAGAAGGAAGCCAGAGACATTAGGCCTGTGGCAGGTTGGTGGTGCATAGAAGCAAGTCAAGAAATAAAAAGCATTTGACAATTTGCAAATGCCTGTGGTACAACTCTTCTGCTCAGCAAGTCTGACCACACACTCAGATATTCTTGAACCACTCCTGTTTTGATATTCAGTTCTGGTTCTTCACATATGCCTTTTAGCAGAACTGTTTCTGTTTACATTTGTGATGTTGTGGTGCAGTCTTTACTTTCACAGCTGAATTCATTGCTGCATATTACAAATTCAACTGGTTTAAATTGTAGTTCATTGGTATAAGTGCTGTGTTTTAAATAAAGTCTTTTCTCATGGTTTATGTGCCAGAAAAACTATGAATTGGCATATGTATAATAAGCTGTCCCTTGAGAGCAATAAGAAAGAGCTATGAGTTTGCAAGGGCTTTGAGGTCATTGCAGGGGATATAGGGTCTGTAATGATGGTGGATAACAGAGAGAACTCTCAAGTACTACTTTCTGTATTTGTAGAGTTTTTTGAACCTGAAGACATGCCTTGGAATTTGAGGGTGGACGATGATGGCTGAATAGATTTAGAATGTCTTTTCATTGAAGTAGGCTTTCAGCACCAACATCCTTCTGCTTTTGGTGCCAACAAAATGTCCTTGCTCTCCCTATTTGAATATTCATCTGTGCTCACTGCACAAGCTTTTTATCATAGCCCTTTCAGCATGGTGCATTCTTCTATCTGGAGTTATGCCATGTGATGCTGTGTTCCTCATGCCCTCAGCAGGCTCTTACATTATCCACTGGCTTGTAGTCAGCATTCTCCTGGGATTGCTAAGTGGACTGGTGGAAATTTTCCACAGGGCCTTGTGCCCGGCTGGCACTTCTCTGGTCAAGAGAGAGAACACATGTGTGAACACAGATAGGTCAGTCATTTCTGCATCTCAAGGTGAGTTGAGGTTTCCCTGGAATTTCCCAGCAGGTAAATTTCTGAGTGCAGCTTAGTTGTAAGGCCACACCCAATTAGGAGTGGCCTTGCAGGTGCAGTGAGCACAGAATATCTCTCCTGGCATGTCAGCACCATCCTATCCTCCATCCAACATCCTGAGTGAATGACTCTCATGACACCACATAAGCCTTCAGAAGATGCATCCAACTTCACCTAGAAGACCCACTGCCCAGGTTCCAGCTGTCACCTGGATGAACTTTCTAGGAAAAAAGGAGCAACATGCAAGATTGTGTGTGAAGCATCCCAATTCAAAGATCACATAACCCATCATGCTCACTGCATTCTCCACTGACATGAGCTCTCATCAGGCATTATTCAGTGTGGTTCTTAGGGCCTTAGGCTAGTTTCCTGTGGAGGATATTCCAGGTGTGCACAGTCCTGGAGGATCGAGTTAGGAAGGAAACAGTGTGTTTCCCAAAGCACACCACCACCCACCCCACTGGAACTTGTGGGGGATGTTTGCCTGCTGTCATGATTTCTATTGTGAGCAGACCTGAAGTTTAGTGTGAGTTGTCAGGTTTCAGAGGAGTTCCTTGTCCTGCCCGGTCCTGGAGGGATCCATGGATCATGGGACTGTGCTCTCCTGGATGAAATGTTAGAATCACATTTTGGAATACCTCAGATCCCTCACACTCCCTCCCTTCTTCTTTCCTCTGACCATCACAACTGAGCTTGTGTTTGCTTTCAATCTTGGTGTGAAGTGGCCAGGAGTGGAAACTTCTCTGCTTTCCATGAGAACCATGACACCATCGAGCTGTCAGGCCTTTCATCTCTGACCTCAGGCGGAATCTGCGTTGCGGTCACCAGGTCAAGGGAGCCTCTCCTCAAAATCCTTGTAGCTCAAGTCTCAGAAAAACCCTCTGGGGACAGAAAACAACTGTTTTACAACCGTAGCCTGGAATCGCCTAGCCATTTGCACCCGACCGGCTTGATGCTTTCCCTTTCTGCCTGGATTACAGGAGTTCTCCCATTTTTGCTCTCATGTCTCACTGCTAACCAAGTGAGGCATTGCCCTCAGTGCAACTGAATGCAACTAAATCATTGAGAGATCAGGGATATAAATTTCAGCCCTTATCCTACTCTAATAATTCTTGAGAGTAAAAACTACAAACCTACGAGAAGAAGATTGAAATTGGATGAGGAATGTTTCCTTTCTGCCACCAAATATGGGTCCTAGGAACCCAGACCCTGAGAGCCATCACCACTTGCCTGTTTATATTTCCTGACAAAGTCCAGCTAAGTTGATGAGGCATTCCTTCATTGAAGAAAACTCATCTTTCCCAGGAGATACACCTTCCTCTACCTCACCCATAAATGAGATGATAGGTAAGATAAACCACCACAACTGGCTTGTGCATTTTGCACAGCACTCTGCTGCTCAGAATTTTCCAAAGTAAAATTCCAAAAGGAAAAATAAAAAAAAATAGATCAAGGTATGTGCAGTAGATTTTTGTGTGCAATGGCTGGGGATACAATGGCAAATGAACCCCAAAATTCTTTTGTTGAGGTCCAATGTGGGCCGATCCCCAGAGAGTCAAAGTGCACACACATTAATGCAAGTCACATAACAAGTTTTTATTTAAAGCAAGTTGAAGCCTGGACCTTGAGTTCTCTCTCAGACCATTACATTGACTGAGTAGGGAGCAGCCCCAAGGGGTGAGAAAGCATTCTATTTAAGAGAATTTCAAGCATTCACAAAGATCTGTCCAATATTGATTAATGTTTGAACATAATGTTCTTCCTTTGGTTGCATCCTGCCTATTTATTTGAACCTCATTGGGTCCTGCCAAAACTGAACATTCCTGGAGGAAGAAGGGAAGAGGGAAGGGGTGAACTATGCAGGAGATGAGTCAGGTTTAGGTTCCCCTGACCTTGATAGATAAGGTTTCTGGGCAGCTGCACATTCCTCAGACAGATATCTCTTAACAGCCTTGATAAGCCTGGAGGCCAAGCAAGTCCTGTTTGTCCTGTATTGGCTCTTCAGTGTCAGCACCTGCCTGCATCCTGGTGGTTAAGATAGTTCCTCATTCCTTAGTGTTTGCATGCTCTTTCCTGTGGGGTGATTTACAGGCCAGTTCACAAAATGGCTTGTTCATACAAGATGCCTGGACAGATGTCACCTTGTTCTCAACATTTCCCCCTTTAGTTGTTCATTATGAGGAATCATTCTCATTTGGTCATTGCACATTTCCATCCTCTGTGGCCGGTACTCTCTCGTATTGTTGCCTTAGCACCATCAGTTGGATTGTGCTTACACGGTCCTTAACAAAATCTACTAACTTATTTAGATTGCAGGGGCCAAAGGTTAGGAATAAGAATAAAATAATAAGCAGACCCAGTAAGATAGAAATCAAGGTGGCCAACCAAGGGTAGGAATTGAACCATGATTCAAACTAGCCCTGTTGTGCCTCCTGTTCCTTCTATAATTTTGTTAGTACTTTTCTAACTTTAGCCATAGTTTATTTAACTACTCCCAAATGGTCAACATAAAAGCAACATTCTTTACCTAGGGCCAGGCATGATCCTCCTTGCTGTAGGAAAATCAAAATCTAACCCCCTCCTGTTTTGCATCACTACTTCAGCTAGGGAGATGAGGGACTTTTGAAGGTGGGAAATGGAGTTTTCTATCCTCTCAATATCTAGATCAATAGCCACTCTTAAACTAGAGTAATGTTGGTTCTGAGTTGTTAAGAAAGCTGTACCTGTTCTGGCTCCTATTTGTCCCATACCCAGAACCATACTTAGGGTAAGGGCCATAAGAGGTTTCCTCTTGGTTCTCAGGGGGGTCCCCTATTAGTTGTTAATAAAAGTCCTCATCTGAATGGTACAACATCCTGGGAACTAGCCTAACAAAAACACAAAAACCCCAGGAGTTATTGATCACCTATGTGTGGGCACAGGGTGTGAGCCCTGTAGAACAGGCCCACCAAGTGTCCTGCTGGGGAATTAGGTATTGACTTGAGTTGCCCAGCAGTACAGTTTGGTTGCACAAGGACTGATGAGATTAAGGGATATGGCCTATACAGAGCCCTTATCCAGTGACTTGTTGTAAGGTTAGGGTACATTTTGATTGCCAGTGACATTCAGCAGAACTGTGGGAAGGGGTGTAATTTCCTAGAGTTGCTATGCCTTCATAGTACAGTGGGACTGTATCATAGCACAGCCAACAGGATTCAGTTATATTGGGTTTAGAGCTATTTAGGAATAAGTAGGATTGTTTCAGAAGAGCTAACAGGGGGTCTTCGAGGGTCTCCACCAGAAAAGTGACAGATTCTGATGGCACGGTCTTAGTGACAGGAAATGTCATTGAGAAATGTGTTAGGCACAGTTTTGGGGTGCTGGTTTACTGAACAGATTGTCTGCTCGGGTTAAGTACCTGGTTGAGACCCAATGCTGTTTTTCCCAGGGGTCTCTTGACTAGCTTGAAAGAAAAATTAGTTCAGGATTGTATGCACTGTGGTAAAACCTTAGTCCCCAGGTTTTTCCAGCCTCCCAGTTTGTCTTCTTTCCCATGGGGGTAAACTTTTTGACTAATGGGTTGCAGCGTCCCTCTGTGGTAGCTAATGGGAAGGCAAAATGTCCTGATTGGTCTTTGTTATAGCATGGCCCACAGTTTTCCCTTTTACCATCCTGTTCTCAATAACCTCATCCCACTTCTTGCATGTTTCCATCCCTTTCACTGAAATTAGGTATCCAATGATGGGGAGGACCATGTGATCCACCCAGTAGATTCACACCCCCATACTTTACACTAGGTGCTTTCAGGACCTCCACACTTGGCAATTTGCTTTCTGTCTAGTGAGTGAGCAGGGCAGACATGGAACCCTAGGCTTCTGGTATTGCTATGACTCTCAGGGTCTTACACCCATACCCCGGGAAGGGTTCCTGGTCTGAAGGGTCCCATGCATCCCCCACAAGGTCACATAAGTCCACATGGAGGTCAGGGAACCAAGTTCTTTGGGGAACTAAGTTTGAGGAGGTGACATTGGCTACTTCACTCGTTTCCACATTGATGATCATCCAGGTTTGGTTCCACAGGTTTGCTGTTTCCTCGAATCAGCACAGTACTTACAATTAGGAAGCAAAGAGCTACTGCCTGGAGTGTTTTCCAAGTTATTTTGAACAGTGTGTGCATATTGCCTTTTACTCAAGTGGGGAGACAGGTGTTCACTAGGAACAGTTGGAGCCAGGCAGTTGCTAGGAAGAGTTGGGTCACCCACATCCTTCCTCCAGAAGTTCAACTTCAAGGGGGTCATTGCTGCACTGTCCACACCTCTGCCTCTTTCTGTTCCTCAGTGCCAGCACAGTGTAGGTGTGAGTGATGCACCCAGGGTCCAATGCCATCAACCTTAACAGCAGTAGGAGTAATCAATACATGGTTGTATTGATTACAACCATGTAAGGCCCTTTCCAATGTCCCTCCAAGGTGTGGGCTTGGTGTCTCTTTACCCATACCCAGCCCCTGGAATGATGCCATGTTCCAGACTCAGAGGGTCATGGACCTCATAAAGTGAGCATATCTGAGGCTGTACCTCATATAAAGCCTTCAAACTGGCTAAATAATTTGGAGCCCCATCAAAGCCTTGGTCCAGTAATGTACGGAATATTATGGGGGGTGGAGCCCTATATAGAATTATGAAGGGAGTCAATCCATGAACATAGGGTGAGTTCTGAGTCCAGAAAATGGCATAAGGCAGGAGGGTCAACCAGTCTCCTCTGGTCTCAATGGCCAATTTGGACAAGGTCTCCTTTAAAGTCTGATTCATGCTTCCTACCTGCCCTGAGCTCTGGGGATTATATTCACAATGCAACTTCCAGATGGTCCCCATGGCTTGGGCTAGTCCTTGCAGGAATTTACTGATGAAAGTCGGCCCATTATCTGACCCTAACATCTCAGGAACCCCATACCTAGATATAATCTCTTCAAGCAAGGCCTTGGCTACCACTTGAGCTGTTTTCTTCTTAGTGGGGAAAGCCTCCACCCACCCTCAGAAGGTATCCACCATTACTAACAAGTATTTGTAACCATACCTCCTGGGCTTGACTTCAGTGAAATCCACTTCCCAACTCTGCCCTGGTGCCCTCCCCCATACCCTGGTACCTGTATATAAGAGTCCCTTCCTACTGTGTTTCATAGCCTGACACCCAGCACAATGGCCCATGATTCGCTGGACCTGGGCTGCCTGATGCGGGAACCAGAGGTGGGCCAATTCAAGGAGGGTCAGGAGATTCTTTTTTCCCAGATGGCTGGTTTGATGCAGGTTGGTGAGGAGAAAGTGTCCCAGTTCTGATGGCAGGATAAGTCACCCTTTGGGGGTCATGATGCCAGTCTTGTAGATCAGGTCCTGCACTCTGGTGGTGGTGAATCCATTTTAGGTCTTCTGGTGTGTAGTCGGGTTGTGGTGGTAGTCGCGGAAGCTCAGGCACCGGCAGGGTCAAAGCCAGAGTCACAGAAGCTCTGGCCACTTCTCTAGCTGCTTTGTCTGCATGTCGATTCCATTCCGCTTCTGGAGTCTGGGAAGACTTGTGACCAGGAATCTGCATGACCGCAACCGCCCAGGGCTTTTGCACTGCTGCCAACAGCCTCTGGAGCTCATCCAGGTTGAGCAGTCCTCTCCCTTCTGCAGTAATGAAACCTCGCTCCTGGTAGATGGCCCCATGCACGTGTACAGTGCAAAAGGTGTAGTGGCTATCAGTATAGACAGTCACTCACTTTCCTTCTGCCCTTTCAAGGACTTTGGCAAGCATGACCAATTTGGCCTTTTGTGCCCAAGCCCCAGTGGCAGGGAGGCACTCCAGATAACATTTCCTTGTTAATCCACTATTGCTACTCCTGCCCAGCACACCCTGTTCTGAACAAAGCTACTCCCATCCATGTACCAGATCAACTCACTGTTGGGGAGAGCATAGTCCTGCAGGTCAGGGTGCACCTGGGTCACTTCAGCCATGATCTATTGGCAGTCATGTAGAGGGGCCTCCATATCTGGGGTTGGCAGCAGGGTGGTTGGGTTCAAGGAGGCTGATTCTGAAAAGATGATCCTAGGGGAGTCTAGCAGGAGCCCCTGGTATTGAGTTAGTTGGGCATTTTTTACTACCTGGGGGGTGTTTCAAGACCCCATCAATGGTGTGAGGTGTTACCATCTTCAAGTGCTGACCAAAGGTGAGCTTGTCAGCATTCTTTACCATCAAGGTGACTGCTGTTATGATTTGCAAACATGGGGGCCAACCTGCCACAACCAGGTATAGCCTTTTGGACAAGTAGACTACAGGGTGCTTCCATGTGCATCAACACTCCCTTTGCTATTTCCTTCCTCTCATCTGCGAAGAGGTTGAAGGGCTTCAAGGGGTCTGGTAGCACCAGTGCCGGGACCTCTAGGAGGGCTGTCTTAAGTCCTTCAAATGCTTTCTGTTGTTCAGTCCCCCAGACCCAGGGGGTCTTGTCCTTAATGGCCTCATACCAGGGTTTAGTCAACTCCACATACCCTAAGATCCACAAGCTGCAATAGCTGGTGGTTCTTAGAAATTCTTGGACTTCTCGGGCCAAGGTGGGGACCAGGAGTCTTAGGAAGGTCTACTTCATGGCCTCTGTGAAGCACCTAGGTCCTTCCTTTAGTTTGTACCCTAGGTAGGTCACAGTCTGCCTGTATATCTGTGCTTTTCTTGCACTGGCCCTATAGCCAAGCCTCCCAAGTTCCTGGAGGAGATCCTCCATTGCCCTTCAGCACTCAATCTCAGAGGGGGCTGCTAGGAGCAATTTATCAACATATTGCAGTAGAGTGACAGAGCTGTGGTTCCACCAGAAGGTGTCCAAGTCCTCACTCAAAGCTTCATTGAAAAGGGTGGGGGAGTTCTTGAAGCCTTGTAGGAGCCTGGTCCAAGTAAGCTGCCCAGGGGTTCCCACATCTTCATCTTGCCACTCAAAGGCAAAGATGAGTTTGCTGCTGGGTGCCAAGGCTATGCTAAAGAAAGTATCCCTCAAATCTAGGGTGGTGTACCAAACATGTGCCAGGGGCAGGTGACTTAGCAGGGTATAGGGATTGGGGACAGTAGGGTGGATGTCTACAGCATTCTCATTCACCTTTCTCAGATCCTGGATTGGCCTATAGTCTTTTCCCCCTGGCTTTCTGAGGGGAAGGAACAGGGTGTTCCGAGCTGAGCGGCAGTGCTGCAATATCCCTGCCTCCCGGAGTTGACAAATGTGTGGCGCAATCCGTCTATGTGCCTCGGTAGACATCAGGTACTGCTGGACCTGGACTGGCTGTGCAGTGGTCATAAGTTCCACAATCATTGGGGGTCAGTGTGCTGCTAGCCCTACTCCTACTACTTCTGCCCATGCTTGTGGGAAGGTCTCTACACAATAGTTCACCTCGGGGGTGGTCACTTAGCCTGAAAAAGGAGTTCCCCAGGAGAAAACAGGTGAAATTCATCTGCATGACATGGTCAAAATGTGGAGGGGTTGACCGTGGCCCTGTGTGACCTTGATGCCATCTGGCTCAAAGTGAATGTGGGCCTGCACTTTAGTTAGTAATTCCCCTCCCAAAAGAGGAGCTGGACATTTGGGGATGACCAGGAAAGAATGGTTTACCTGGTGTCAACCCAGAACCACCTGTCACTTGCTAGTCAAATGATAGGCTTTGTATCCAGTGGCTCCTTGAACTAGACTAATACTCTGGGACAAGGGCCCACTGGGCTTATTGAGAACTGAATACTGCTCTCTGGTATCCACCATAAGTCCCACTGGATTCCCTTCCACAAATATGGTTACCCAAGACTTGGGGAGGGGTTTGGACCCCCATTTCCCCTAGTTGCTGCCCGTCCCTGCTAGAAGGACTCAGGCATCACCACCCTTCCTATCTCCTGGCCTCTCTCACCCCTGTAGTTTGGGACATTCCCACCTCCAATGCCTATGCTCCTTGCAGTACATGCACTGTTCTCGATCCAGCTTTGCCCGATTATGCCGAGGGTAGAGAGGGCCACTCCTCCCAAAACTTTGTCCCCCGTCCCTCTCACCTCAGCCAACAATATCTTTGCCATTTCCCTCTTTTGTCTCCTGCTCTCCTTACCCTGGTGCTCTCTATCTTCCTTTCTCATTCTTTCCTGTAATTCCTGGTTCTTTTCCCTAATTCTGTCCTCTCTTTCCTCGGGGATCTCTTGAGTATTGAACACATGATCTGCTACCTTCATAAGATCCCAAATAGTCATTCCTCCTAGTCCCTCTTGTTTATAGAGCTTTTTCCTAATATATGGGGCAGCCTGATTTATAAAAGACATGATTACAGCGGATTGATTTTCCTCTGCCGTAGGATCTCAGGGGGTATATTGTCTAAACACATCATAAAATCGTTCAAGGAAAATGGCCAGGCTTTCATTTTCCCCTTGCATCACAGCTTTTACCTTAGCCAAATTGATAGGGTGGTGAGTTGCCACTCGGAGACCGGCCATAAGAATCTGGCAGTAGACTTGGAGATGCTCCCTACCTGCACCTTCCCAAAATTCCACTCAGGTCTGTTCAAGGGGAAGTGATCATCAATCAGGTTTGGTAGGGTGGTAGGTCTTCCATTGTCCCCAAGGACATTCTTCCTTGCTTCCATGAGGATTTGCTCACACTCTTCTGTTGTGAATAGAGTTCTGAGGAGTTGCTGACATTCATCCCAGGTGGGACTGTGGGTATGCAAAATGGACTCAAACAAAACAGTTAAATCCCTGGGGTTCTCAGAGAAAGGGGGGTTCTGGACCTTCCAGTTGTACAAATCACTGGAGGAGAAGGGCCAATACTGATAGGTGCATTCCTCTCCTTCTCCCCTGAAGAAGACCCAGACAGGTAAAATAAGGGCTCACACTGAAGATTATGAGGGTTCCTCATCATTGTTCTCCTCCCGGTGTCTCTGAGGACATAGTCCCCTTGAGGGCCCTTCCACCCTAGGTCAGGGTGCTGATGGGGAAGTGGAAGAATCAGCACCCTGCAGTAGGACCTGGGACTGCATTGGGGCATAAGGTGGAGGATTCTCCTCCAAATCCAGATTCAAGAGAGATGGGTAGTGTCCAGACCCTTCTTGGAGGACTGGTTTCTCAGGTTTCTCAGGGGAAGGGGCAGGAGTCTCAGGAGAGGCTGGGGGTGATGATGGCCCCTGGGTAGTCACTGCCAGAACTTTGGCTGGGGTTTTGGCAGTTCATGGAGTAGAGGGCTAAGCCAGAATGGGGTATTTTCCACCAGGGCCTGCCATATTAATATGTAGGGGTACTGGTTGGGGTAACCCTGCAAACCAGGCCTATTAATGATATCCCAGACTCTTTTGATGACTTCTAAAGAGAAGATACCCTCAGTTGGCTAGCTGACATTGAAGGTTGGCCACTTCATGGAGCAGAGTGTAGCAAACTTACCTTTCTTTAGGTGTTCTACACCAAAGTTCCACTCCTGAGAAGTGACTCAGGAGGAAAGTCTTAGGAGTTACCTGATCCTGTCCCATAAAAATGAGGAGAAAAGGACCAAGCAGACTGAAAAGAATGAGGGAGACAATACCTACAGTAAAGCAAATTTTCACAGGAGTCTCTAACATCCACCAGTGAGTCAACCACACCAATCTCATAGGCACAATGCCCTTCTCATTAAAACTACCAAATTCAGATAAAAGTTCTTTACCAAATAGCCTCTCAAATGTCCACTGGGGATGTCAATGCAACTCCTGACTGTTAGTGACATCTCTCACAACTTCCAAAAGTGGAACCTCCACGGTCAGTTGCAACTCTTTCATTCCACCAAACAAATTCTCAACCAAACTCAAATGGGGATCTGTGTCCCACCAAATATATGTGGCCAATACTCCTTCTGTGACAAATCTCCTTAGAAACCTTGGTACAGTGGACTGTTTGTCACTCCTAAGGTGGAGTTGGATGAGCCTATTCCGGACAATCCCCCAAATATTGGGGTCCAATACTGACCAATCCCAAGAGAGTCAAAGTGCACACAAGATAATGCAAGTCACACAACAAGGTTTTATTTAAAGCAAGCTGGAGCAGGGACCATGATCAGCCTCTCAGACCACTAAAATGACTGAGTGGGGAGCAGCCCAAAGGGGTGAGAAAGCACTCTATTTAACAGATTTTCAAGCATTCACATACAAAGACCTGTACATTATTGGTTAACGTTTGAACAGCTAAATATATATCCTCTTTTGGTTGGGTCCCGCCAAAACTGAACATTCCTGGAGGAAGAAGGGCGGAGGGAAGGGGTGAAATATGCAGGAGATGAGTCGGGTTTAGACACCCACCCCCATCCTTGATAGATAAGGTTTCTGGGCAGCTGCACATTCCTCAGACAGATATTTCTTAACAGCCTTGATAAGCCCCGGGGGCCCAGCATGTCCCATTTGTCCTGTATTGGCTCTTGAGTATTAGCACCTGCCTGTATCCTGGTGGTTAAGATAGTTTCTCATTCCTTAGTGTTTGCATGCCCTTTTCTGTGGGGGTGGTTTACAGGCCAGTTCACGAAATGGCTTGTTCATAAAATATGGCTGCACAGATGTCACCTTGTTCTCAACACTTTCATACTAACAACCTGAGCATATTCTAATACCCACATAGTCCTGCCTCTTTTCATGCCGTGTCCTCCAGGGATCACTGATATAATTTTCTGCTCAGGGATCAGGTATAACTGGTTTCCTCCTTATATAAAGGCAGGATATTTCTTTCCCTCAGGACAAACCCCTAGATTGTGGGTCTTGAGATGCAAAAAAGGTTATTTGCAAGATTGTTGTGAAAAGGAGAATTAAGAATTCCTTAGTCATTGATTGGCTTTGTCTAGGGTTGCTTCTCTACATAGAACTTCACAGACACAGAACCTCAGGTGATCAAGTCATGTACCTTAAAGGAGCTCTTCCTGTGCTGACGATATAGCCCATCCCATTGGGTGCTAGCTCTGTAAGCGGAAAGACCAAGGTTCAAACACCCATCACAGAAGGATGGGGGAAAAAAAAAACAAGAAAAAACACTTCTGAGGGAGCCAATCTTCCATGCTCTAAACCTTTTTATCTCCTCTGTTATTCAAGGGAATTGACACTGTTCAAGAACTACAAGTTTCACCTGCAACCAATTTCCATTGACACCTTTCAGATGGGATCTGCACTCAAAGGGATCAGTGCATCCCCAGTCCTGCAATGCTTAAGAATACGTTTTCCTTCACATTTGTCAAACTCATTAGTTCAGACTTTACATCTCACTCATGCATATGCTATGCCCATCTTTTTTCCACAACATCTACAGATAGGCATTGGGCACCAGGTTGCAGTGGCAGGAAATTCAAAATGACACCTCACTGGCCCTTGGCAATATCAAGACTTTTTGGACACAATCCCACACTGCCAATGAAGGGGACTTCCACACGTGAGCACTTTCCATGAGAACCACAATGTCAACTGGAATACCAACATGTGAAGACAGAAGACAGTCACCATGGTCCTGATTTTTCTAGTCAGTTTCAGTTTCTATTGACTTGTTTATGACTTGATGAAAAATAGTAGGATTTGGGGCTGAATCCATGTTAGTTTGTGCTGATAGCATTCAGGAGAAAAGTGGGAATTTACCACCTACTCTCCCAATATCATTGGAGCTGCAGTGTCAAAAGGAATGGAACACTTGTATAGACTCTTGTTTATTTTGATGAATGTCCTCAATAGATGCACTGTAGAAGTGGGCAAAGCATATGTTGTTCTCACGTTTACCACAGAATTGGGAATTATTTGGTTGTGCTTTGTAGGTAAGGGAGAAAAAAAAAAACATTCATTGCAAGAACTTACATTGAAAATGAAGCCAGAATTGGGGACAGGCAGTTAGTATAGAAATAGGAAATGGGGTCAGATCAAGAAAATGGAGGCCATAAAGTCATCTGCCTCTGGAAATTGGAGACTGCCATGGGAGAATGGAATGTCAAGGACCTGCAGAACCCATTGATAACCAAATTTACCTGCCCTTGTCAGAGACTACAGGCAGGAAGGTGCTGATTAATGCCCCCTGGGCCCTTGCCTGTCTAAATCACTTTGACCTTCCCCCTACCCCATCCACTTTTCACTTTTTACATCTCACCTGCAAAACCAGGCCTAATCCCGTAGGCAGGAAGGGAAGAGATAAGGAGTAAAGAATGGGAGAATAAAACCTATAAAAAGGACAAGATTTGCTTATCCCATGGATTCCGCCTTTGGGTCCCCTTCTTCCACCTGGGAGAAGTCTGCTTTTACTTTTCTTTAATAAAGCTGCATTTCCACTCTACATTTGCCTCAGCGTGCTTCTCTGGCATTATACTTCAACACCTGAGGAAGCAGGACTCATCACCGGTAAAGAGCGGTATCAAAAGAAGGGAACCAGAGACATTAGGCATGTGGCAGGTTGGTGGTAGGTAGAAACAAGTCAAGTAATAAAAAGCATTTGACAATTTGCAAATGTCTGTGGTACAAGTTTCCTGCTCAGTAAGTCTGATCCCACATTTGGATATTCTTAAACAACTCCTGTTTTTATATTCTGGTTTTGCCCAAGTTGCCAATGTTGGGTCTTCAATTTGCCTTGTAGTAGAGCTGTTTCAGATTACATTTGTGATATTGTGGAGTACTCTTCATTTTGAGAACTGGGTTCCATGCTGCATATTCCAAATTCAACTGGTTTAAATTGTAGTTCATGGGTATAAGTGCTGTGTTTTAAAGAAGTCTTTTCTCATGGTACTTGTGCCAGAAAAACTATGAATCAGCATACGTATAATCAGCTGTCACTTGAAAGCAACAAGAAAGAGCCATGAAATTGCAAGGGTTTTGAGGTCCTTGCAAGGGGAATTAGGTTTTGTAATGATAGTTGCTTACAGAATGAACTGGCATGTACTCTTTTCTCTATTATTAGAGTATATTGAACCTGAAGATGTGTCGTGGAATTTGAGGGTAGACCATGATGGCTGAATAATTTTAGAATATCTCTTTATTGAAGTAGGCTTTGAGCACCAACACCCTCCTGCTTTTGGTGCCAAAATAATGTCTTTGCTCTCCCTCTTTGAATATTCATCTTGGAAGCTTTTCATCATAGTACTTTCAGGGCAGTGCATGTTCCAGTCTGGAGTTATGCCATATGATTCTGTGTTTCTCATCCACTACCAGGCTCTTGTATCATCCACTGGATTGAAGGTGACATACTTCTGGGACTGCTAAGGGGACTGGTGGAAATTTTCCATAGGGAAAATTTGTGCCAGGCAGGAACTAGTCTGGTCAAGAGGATTAATACACGTGTGAACACAGATAGGCCAGGCATTTCTGCATCTCGAGGTGAGTGTAGGTGGCCCTGGAATTTCTCAGCAGGTAAATTTCTGAGTGCAGCCTAGGTGTAAGGCCACAGTCAAGAAGGTGTGGCCCTGCAGATTTAGTGAGCACAGAATATCTCTCCTGGCTTGTCAGCACCATCCTATCCTCCATCCAACATGCTGACAGAATGACTCCCATGACTCCATATTAGCCTTCAAAGAGATACCCACCTTCACTTAGAAGACACATTTCTATGGTTCCAGCTCTCATCTGGCTGAATTTTTTTAGGAAAAAAGGAACAATCAGCAAGATTGGGTGTTAAGTGTCCCAATTCAATGATCACCTCAGGCACCATGCTCACTGCATGCTCCACTGCCCTGAGCTCTCACCGGCCATCACTCAGTGTTGTTGCTAAGGCCCTAGAATACTTTCTTGACTAGGATATTTTGGTTGTGCCCAGTGATGGAGGAGCAGGTTCATAAGGAAATAGCGCTAGAGCCAGTGCTCAGCTTGGTGATCCACATGTCGTCAAGAACACCTCCACCCAACCAGGCCCACTGGAGATGGTGGGGGTTAATTGCCTGCTGTTTTGATGCCTGGTGTGGCCAAAGGAGTGCAGCGATACCTCGTGGACCTGAAGTTTAGTGTGAACTGTCAGAATTCAGAGAAGTTCCCTGTCTTGCCTGGTCCTAGAGTGATCCAGGGACCATGGGGATGTGCTTTCCTGGTCGAAGAGGTTAGAAACATATTTTGGAAAACCTCAGTTCCCTGTCACTCACTCCCTTCTCCTTTCCTCTGACCATCACTAGTGAGCAGGTGCTTGTTTTCAATCTTGGTCTGAAGTGTACAAGAGCAGAAGTTTCTCTGGTTGCCATGGAAACCATGATGCCATCATTCTATCATGCTTTTTTTCTTTGACCTCAGGTGGAATCTGTGGTGTGGGCGCCAGGTCATGGGAGCCACTCCTCAAACTCCGGGTTGCCCAAAGCTCAGAAAAACCCTCTGGGTTGAGAAACCAAGTATGTTCTCATACCACAGCCTGGAATCCCCAAACCCTTCACACTTGACATGCTTGATGACTGCCCCTTCCACTTTGATTAGGAGAGCTCTCCCTTCTTTTGCTCTCATGTCACAGGAGCTTTCATAACCACCTGAGGCATTCTTCTGAGTGGAATTGAATGCAACTGAATAATTGAGAGAATAGGGATATGAATTTCCACCACTTATCTCATTGTAATCATTCTTGACGGAAATAGCTGCAAACGTAACGTTCTGATGATTGAAATTGGATTAGGAATGCTTCCTTTCTGCCAGCAAATATTGGTCTGGTAACCCAGACCCTGAGAGTGATCACCACTTGCCTTTGCTTGTTTATATTTCCTGACATCATCTGGCTAAGCTGCTGAGGCATTTTCTCAATGAGTGAAGCAGGCCTTTCCCAGAAGAAACAACTTTCTTTACCTCACACATACCTGAAAATGTAAGCAAGATTCAGCACCTGCACTGGCTTGTGCATTTTGCACAGCACTCTGCTGGTTAGAATTTTTCAAAGTAAAATGGGAAAAGGAAAAGAAAGGGAAAAAAAAGATTGAGGAATGTGTCATTAAATTGTGAATGTAATACTAGGGATTTAATGGTGAATGATTCCCAAAATTTCCTTTCATACTAACAGCCTGAGCATATTCTAATTCCCACATATGCCTGCCTCTTCTCATGCCCTGGCCTCCATGGATCACTGATATAATTTTCTGCCCAGGGATCAGCTACAACCATCTTCCTCCTTAAGTAAAGATTGGATAGTTCTTTCCCTCAGGACACACCACTTGAATGTGGATCTTGACATGCAGAAAAGGTTATTTGCAACATTGTTGTGCAAAGAAGAATTAAGAATTATTTAGACATGTTTTTTTTTTTAGTGTTACTTCAATGCATATAATTTCACAGTCAGACATATAGAGGTTCAAATCATGTACCTTTTTATTTTAAAACCTCCAACATGTAACTGAATTCTATTTATTTATTTTTTAATTTTTTTTAATTGTATACAAATGGGATACATGTTATTTCTCTATTTGTACATAGAGTCAAGGCATACCATTTGTGTAATCATACATTTACATAAGGCAATGATGTTTATCTTTTTTTCCCTTCCCCCCCACCCCTCCCACACCTCTTTTCCCTCTTTACTGTCCTTCTTTCCTTCATTCTTACCACTCTCCTTATCCCTAACCCTAAACCTAACCCTAAACCTAATGCTAACCCCTCCCACCCCCCATTATATGTCCTCATCTGCATATCAGCGAGATCATTCATCCTTTAGTTTTTTGAGATTGGCTTATCTCACTTAGCATGATATTCTCCAATTTCATCCATTTGCCTACAAATGCCATAATTTTATCATTCTTCATTGTGGAGTAATATTCCATTGTATAAATATGCCACAGTTTCTTTATCCATTCATCAACTGAAGGGTATCTAGGTTGGTTCCACAATCTGGCTATGGTGAATTGAGCAGCAATGAACATTGATGTGGCTGTATCTCTGTAGTATGCTGATTTTAAGTCCTTTGGGTATAGGCCAAGGAGTGGGATAGCTGGGTCAAATGGTGTTTCCATTCCAAGATTTCTGAGGAATCTCCACACTGCTTTCCAGAGTGGCTGCACTAATTTGCAACCCCACCAGCAATGGATGAGTGTTCCTTTTTCACCACATACTCGCCAACACCTATTGTTGCTTGTATTCTTGATAATCGCCATTCTAATTGGGGTGAGATGAAATCTTAGGGTAGTTTTGATTTGCATTTCCCTTATTACTAGGGATGTTGAACATTTCTTCATATATCTGTTGATTACTTGTACATCTTCTTCTGTGAAGTGTCTGTTCATTTCCTTAGACCATTTGTTGATTGGATTATTTGTATTCTTCGTGTAGAGTTTTTTGAGTTCTTTATAGATTCTGGAAATTAGCGCTCTATCTGAGGTATGGTTGGCAAAGATATTCTCCCACTCCGTAGGCTCTCTCTTCACATTTCTGATAGTTTCCTTTGCTGAGAGAAAGCTTTTAAGTTTGAATCTATCCCAGTTGTTGATTCTTGCTTTTATTTCTTGTGCTATGGGAGTCCTGTTAAGGAAGTCTGATCCTAAGCCAACAAGTTGAAGATTTGGACCTACTTTTTCTTCTATAAGATGCAGTGTCTCTGGTCTGATTCTGAGGTCCTTGATCCATTTTGAGTTGAGTTTTGTGTAGGGTGAGAGATAGGGGTTTAATTTCATTCTATTGCATATGGTTTTCCAGTTTTCCCAGCACCATTTGTTGAAGAGGCTATCTTTCCTCCATTGCATATTTTTGGAACCTTTGTCTAGTATGAGAAAATTGTATTTCTTTGGGTTTGTGTCCATGTCCTCTATTCTGTACCATTGATCTACCTGTCTATTTTGGTACCAATACCATGCCGTTTTTGTTACTATTGCTTTGTAGTAGAGTTGAAGATCTGGTATTGCAATACCCCCTGCTTCGCTCTTGCTACTGAGGATTGCTTTAGCTATTCTAGGTTTTTTATTCTTCCAGATGAATTTCATAATTGCTTGCTCTATTTCTGTAAGGTACATCATTGGGATTTTAATTGGAATTGCATTGAATCTGTATAGCACTTTAGGTAGTATAGCCATTTTGACAATATTAATTCTGCCTATCCAGGAACATGGGAGATCTTTTCAT
The DNA here is from genome assembly GCF_902686445.1 of Sciurus carolinensis. Lineage (NCBI taxonomy): Eukaryota > Metazoa > Chordata > Mammalia > Rodentia > Sciuridae > Sciurus > Sciurus carolinensis. Next base: position 1,094,969 of record NW_025920110.1, on the reverse strand, counting down.
CTTCTGAGGTTTTCTTGAATTTCTTTCTTTAGTGTTCTGTAGTTCTCATTGTAGAGGTCTTTCACCTCTTTTGTGAGATTGATTCCCAAGTATTTTATTTTTTTCAATGCTATTGTGAATGGGGTAGTTTTCCTAATTTCTCTTTCTGAAGATTCATCACATATGTATAAAAATGCATTGGATTTATGAGCATTGATCTTGTAACCTGCTACTTTACTGAATTCACTTATGAGTTCTAAAAGTTTTCTGGTGGAATTTCCAGGTTCCTCTAAATATATAATCATGTCATCAGCAAACAGGGATAGTTTGAGTTCTTCTTTTCCAATTCGTATCCCTTTAATTTCTTTGGTTTGTCTGATTGCTCTGGCTAGAGTTTCAAGGACGATGTTGAATAGAAGTGGTGAAAGAGGGCATCCCTGCCTTGTTCCAGATTTTAGGGGGAACATTTTCAGTTTTTCACCATTTAGAATGATATTAGCCATGGGCTTAGTGTAGATTGCCTTTATAATGTAAAGGAGTGTTCTCACTACCCCAATTTTTTCTACTGTTTTGAGCATGAAGTGATGCTGTATTTTATCGAATGCTTTTTCTGCATCTATTGAAATAATCATGTGATTCTTAACTTTAAGTCTGTTGATATGGTGAATGACATTTATTGATTTCTGAAAGTTGAACCAACCTTGCATCCCTGGGATAAAACCCACTTGATTGTGGTGCACTATCTTTTTAATACATATTTGTGTGCGATTTGCTAAAATTTTGTTGAGAATTTTTGCGTCGATGTTCATTAAGAATATTGGTCTGAAATTTTCTTTCCTCCATGTGTCTCTGTCTGGTTTAGGTATCAGGGTGATATTGGCTTCATAGAACGAGTTTGAGAAGGTTCCCTCCTCTTCTATTTCATGGAATAGTTTGAGGAGTATTGGAATGAGCTCTTCTTTAAAGGTTTTGTAGAACTCGGCTGAGAACCCATCTGGTCCTGGACTTTTCTTTGTTGGTAGGCATTCGATGACCTCTTCTATTTCATTGCTTGAAATTGGTTTATTTAAGTTGTGTATGTCCTCCTCGTTCAATTTAGGTAATTCATATGTCTCTAGAAATTTGTTGATGTCTTCCAGGTTTTCTGTTTTGTTGGAGTATAGATTTTCAAAATAGCTTCTAATTATGTTTTGTATTTCACTCTTGTCTGTTGTGATGTTTCCTTGTTCACTCCAAATTTTAGTAATTTGAGTTTTCTCCCTCTTTCTCTTTGTTAGTGTGGCTAAGTGTTTATCAATTTTATTTATTTTTTCAAAGAACCAACTATTTATTTTGTTAATTTTTCCAATTGTTTCTTTTGTTTCGATTTCGTTGATTTCGGCTCTAATTTTAACTATTTCCTGTCTTCTACTACTTTTGGTATTGGTCTGCTCTTCTTTTTCTAGCGCTTTGAGCTGTAGTGTTAAGTCATTTATTTGTTGATTTCTACTTCTTTTTTTGAATGCACCCCATGAAATAAATCTTCCTCTAAGTACTGCTTTCATAGTGTCCCAGAGATTTTGATATGATGAATCTTTGTTCTCGTTTACTTCTAAGAATTTTTTATTTCCCTCCTGATGTCTTCTGTTATCCATTCATCATATAATAGGGTATTATTTAATCTCCAGGTATTGGAGAAGTTTCTGGTTTTTATTCTGTCATTTATTTCTAATTTCAATCCATTATGATCTGATAGAGTACAAGGTAGTATCTCTATCTTCTTGTATTTGCTAACAGTAGCTTTGTGGCGTAAAATATGGTCTATTTTAGAGAAGGATCCATGTGCTGCTGAGAAGAATGTGTATTCATTCTTTGTTGGATGGTATATTCTATATATGTCCGTTAATTCTAAATTGCTGATTGTGTTGTTGAGATCTATAGTTTCTTTATTCAATTTTTGTTTGGACGATCTATCCAGTGGTGAGAGAGGTGTGTTAAAATCGTCTAGTATTATTGTGTTGTGGTCTATTTGATTTCTGGAATTGAGAAGGATTTGTTTGACATACGTGGATGAGCCAATGTTCGGGGCATAGATATTTATGATTGTTATGTCTTGCTGATTTATGCTTCCATTAAGCAGCATGTAATGTCCTTCTTTATCCCTTCTGACTAGTTTTGGTTTGAAGTCCACATTATCTGAAATGAGGATGGATACTCCAGCTTTTTTGCTGAGTCCATGTGCATGGTATGTTTTTCCCATCCTTTCACCTTTAGTCCATGGGTGTCTCTTTCTATGAGATGAGTCTCTTGCAGGCAGCATATTGTTGGATTTTTCTTTTTAATCCAATCTGCCAGTCTGTGTCTTTTGATTGATGAGTTCAGGCCATTAAGATTCAGGGTTATTATTGTGAGATGATTTGTATTCCCAGACAATTGACTCATATTTGTTTTTGACATGATTTGGTTTCTCCTTTATTTGGCTATTCCTTTAGGCTAGTGCCTCCTGTTGCTGATTTGCATCGTTGTTTTTCATCTCTTCCTCATGGAATATTTTGCTGAGAATGTTCTGTAATGCTGGCTTTCTTTTTGTAAATTCCTTTAGCTTTTGTTTATCATGGAAGGATCTTATTTCATTGTCAAATTTGAAGGTAAGTTTTGCTGCGTATAAGATTCTTGGTTGGCATCCGTTTTCTTTCAGGGCTTGGTATATGTTGTTCCAGGCCCTTCTAGCTTTTAGGATCTGGATTGAAAAATCTGCTGATATTCTTATTGGTTTCCCTCTGAATGCAATTTGATTCTTTTCTCTCATGGCCTTTAAAATTCTGTATTTTGTATGTTAGGTATTTTCATAATAATGTGCCTTGGTGTGGGTCTGTTGTAATTTTGTATGTTTGGAGTTCTATAAGCCTCTTGTACTTGGTTTTCCATTTCATTCTTCAGATTTGGGAAATTTTCTGTTATTATTTTATTGAATATATTGTTCATTCCTTTGGTTTGTTTCTCTAAGCCTTCCTCAATCCCAATAATTCTTAAATTTGGCCTTTTCATGATATCCCATAATTCTTGTAGATTCTGTTCATGAGTTCTTACCATCTTTTCTGTTTGGCCAACTTTGCTTTCAAGATTAAATACTTTGTCTTCAATGTCTGAGGTTCTGTCTTCCAGGTGTTCTATCCTATTGGTTATGCTTTCTATGGAGTTTTTAACTTGGTTTATTGTTTACTTCATTTCAAGTATTTCAGTTTGTTTTTTTTTCAGTATCTCTAACTCTTTATTGAAATGATCTCTTGCTTCCTGTATTTGCTCTTTTAACTGTTGATTGGTGCAATCATTTAATGCCTGCATTTGCTCTTTCATCTCCTCCTTCAATGCGTGCATTTGCTCTTTCATCTCCTCATTAGCTTCCCTGATCATTTTAATTACGTACATTCTGAACTCCCTTTGTGACATTTCTTCTGCTGTGCTCTCATTGGGTTTTATTGATGTAGTATCTAGGTTTGTTTGTGACATTTTCTTCCCTTGTTTTCTCATATTGGTCAGCTGTCAGTGGGACCCTGAGATATTGCAGTTTTCCGCTATTGGCTTATAGTGTCCCAGTAGATTTCCAGTGTATCACCTCCCAGCCTTCAGTAGCCTGATGTCTTGGAGGAATCTGATAAAGCAGCGCATCTGAAGAAAACTGCCCCTAGCCCCCTACTGGTTCCACGGTTTGGAACTGGTTCTGTGCGGAAATGCTCTCACTGTGGGCCTGCACCGTGCAGCTGGCCGTGTGAGAGGAGCCCACTGCCAGAATGTGGAAGGCTACCTTGGGAAGACTCTACCTTCCCTGCCCAGCTCCGATAAGCCACCTCTATCTGGGCCTGCCATCCGGGTCGAGCTTTACCCAGTGGGCAGACTCGCCTGTGGCTCTATTTCAGTCCGAGTCTCTCAATGCCTCCCCTTCTTAACTCCTGGGTTCTGGAGCGACTGGGGGTGCAGTCTCCCTCTAGTCCGCCATCTTGGATCACCCCGTGAAGAGAGCCTGCAGCCGGAGTGGGCAGAGCCGCCTGAAGAGGTCTCTGGCTGCCCTGCCCTGATCCCAGAGGCTGCTTGCAGATCGAAGCTCTCCGTTGGTTCGGGGACTTGTGGCTGGTTCTATGTAGAAAACCTCTCACTGGGTGGCCTGGTCTGGGAAGTTAGCCTTGGAAGGCACCTCCCACCGCAGGGGTCCAGGCTACTTGGGGAGGTCTCTGGCTGCCCTATCCTGGTCCCTGAAGCTGCTTGTGTGCCGGAGTACGTTGCGCTGCACTGGCTCCGGGACTCGGAGTTTGTTCTGGTCAGAAAGGCTCTCACTAGCGGGCCAAATCATGTACCTTAATAGAGCTGTTCCTTTGCTGATGATTTAGCCCATCTAATAGTGTGATTGCCTCACATATGGAAGGACTGGGGTTTGAATTCCCAGCACCAAGGAATGGGGGTGGGGAGAAAAAACCCTTCTGAGCATTCAAATCTTTCATCCTCTCAACTTTTTATTTCTCCTTTTTTAATCAACTGAATCAACACTGTTGAAAATGTACCAGTTTCACATGCAAGCAAGTTCAATTGACACCTTTCAGCAGGGAGCTATGCTCAAAGGGAGTAGTGCCTCCACAGTCACCTGCATTTCTTAAGAGTACGTATTTCTTGACATCATTCAACTCTTATTAGTTTATAGGTTACATTACTCTCATGAGTATAATCATGTGGATATTTCTTTAGCAACTTCTTCATCTAGGCAATGTGGACCAGGTTGCAGAGGCAGGAAATTCAAAATGACAACCCCACTGGTCAATGGCAATTTTGAGTCTTCTTGGACACATTACCATACTCTGCCAATGGAAGGAGCTTCCACACTTGAGCACATTCCATTTGAACCACAAAGTCAACTGGAAAAACAACAGTTGAGGACAAAAGAGAGTTGCCCTGGGATCTGGATTTTCCTAGTCAGTTTTGCTTTGCATTGGCTTGCATTTGATTAATGAGAAATGGTAGGATTTGGGGATGAATCCATGTTAGTTTCTGCTGATAGCATTCAGGAGAGATGGAGGATTTACAACTTACTCTCCCAGTATCATTGGAGCTCCAGTGTCAAGAGGAAGAGTCATTTGTATAAACTTTTGTTAATTTTGATGGATGCCCTCAAGAGATGTACTGTAGAAGTAGGTAAAGCATATAATGTTCTTATGTTTACCATGGATCTGGGAATTATTGGATTGTGCTTTGTAAGGTTAGGGAAGACACAAGAACACTTTTTGCAAGAACTTACACCAAAAGAAGGAAACCAGATATTAGGCATGTTGCAAGTTGGTGGTTAGTAGAAGCAAGTCAAGGAATAAAAAGGGTTTGACAATTTGCCAGTGCTTGAGCTACACTTTTTCTGCTCAGTAAGTCCTATCCCACATTCAAAAATTATTGAATCCCTCCTGTTTTGATATTCAGGTTTTATCCATGTTGGATCTTTACTTTTGCCTTTTAGTGGGTGGTAGCTGCAGTGCAGGTGACATTTCTCAGGAGCCGTTCCTCAAACTCTTGTTGTCCAAGGCTCAGAAAAACTCTCTGGGGAGAGAGACCAAGTGTATTTTCCAACAGAGAATGGAATCCTTGAACCCTTCAGACCCGACATGCCTGATGCCTGCCCCTTCCTCTTTGATTAGAGTAGGTCTTCCATACTTTGCACTCATGTCACATGGTATCCAAGTGAGGCATTTTTCTAAGTGGGACTGAATGCAACTGAATAATTGAGGGATTATTGATATGAATTTCAGCCACTTATCTCACTGTAACAAATCTTGAGAGTAAAAGCTACAAACGTAACAAGTGGAAGATTGAAATTGGATGAGGAATGTTTTCTTTCTGAAAACAAATATTGGTCCTGGGACCCCATACCCCATGAACCATCACCACTTGCCTTTGACTATTTATATTTCCTGACATTGTCTGGCTAAGTTGCTAAGGCATTCCCTCATTGAAGGAAACTAGCCTTTCCCAGGAGAAACACCTTCCTCTACCTCACCCATTCCTGAGATAACAGGCAAGATCCAGCATCTGCACTGGCTTGTGCATTTTGCACAGCACTCTTCTGGTTAGAATTTTTCAAATGTAAATGCCCAAAGGAAAAATAAGAAAAAAAGATCAAGGAAGATGTCAGGAGACTCTGAATATAATAGCTGGGGATGCAATGTTGAATGATCCCAAAATCTCCTTTCATACTAACCACCTGGGCAAATTCAAATTCCCACACAGGCCTGCCTCTCCTCATGTCCTGGCCTCCATGGATCAGTGATATATCTTTCTGCTTAGGGATCACCTACAAACTGTTTTCTTTTTATGTGAAGATGCAATAAACCTGGGGAGCACAAATTTTCAGGGCATATTATCTTCTACCAGGCATCAAAATAAGAGATGAATGTTATAACGTTTCAAAGATGAAGGTTTTAAAAGGAATGATCTAAGGAAAATCTATGGGGCAGTAAAATACAGGGATTTTTGAGATGAAATCAACTTCAGGGAAGTGACACTATAACAATTGTCTTCATTACAGGTCTCCCAAGTGTACAAATATATTTCTTCAGCCTCAAACTATTATGGCAAAAGAGCAGGGAGGAACTGTGTGATATTTTGTTAAGCAAAGATATTTACTGACAGTATCTCAACCTGCAAAGGATAAGAATGATCTTGCCAATTCTTGGACCTCTCCTGTGGTTTGCAAGGGGCAGCTGTTTACAATTATGCTAATTTGTCTGTTCTGGCACAAGACCTCTTAGGAAAGCCTTCCTTACTCCACAAAAGTTACAGACAAACACTTAAACTCAAGCAAATAGATATTTGGAAGCTCAGCACTGAATGATGGCTCTTCAAATACAGAATGCACCATCATCATCTGAGCTGATATATAGAATGATGTGGAACTGACGCAGGTGTACATGTTCAAGTCATTTGCAGAGAGCCTTAGATAGTGTTCCATATATCCACTAATTCCCAAACACTACTGCAGTTGATATTTTGAATTTTATACCCTTAAATACAGGTGAGCACCTTTCTTCTTCAAGAACTTACTGATTAAGTGCCACCTTCAGCATTTTCCTTAGTATCATATAAGTTATCATATGAGATAGTTATCTCATCTCCAGGAATGCCTACTCTTAGGCAGTCCAGGAATAACATCTCTGCTTAAACAAAAAGATGAAAACCCAAAATGGGTAAATCCTGAATTTCCAAAGCAGACAATTTTAAAGTTTTACTAAAGGTGTGATAGTAGTTATGTACCAGGAAAATCGGAATATAAGCATTTCCAAAATGCAAAAGACTCTTTTAATGGAATTTTCTTATATCCATCACAAACATGTCACAAACTCAATGTCTCTGATTTCATTCTTTAATGAGAGTTTTTTCAAAAAGCATTTTTTAAAAACATTACTTACCCTGCAAACCATTATTAAAAAATTCCCCAAACCATTGCACGAAGGTGAAAATGTCACATCCTTCTACCAAATCTACACAGAATGACTTCCCAACATTCAGGAAATCAAAAAGAGTTTGTAAAAATGCTTCATTTGAATTGAGACTTGATCTCCAAAGATATAGAAAATCCAGATTCTAAATCCCCACTCTGAATCCTGTCTGACATCATTAGAATCTTCAATATGTATTCAGCACAAATACACTCAAGTTCTTAAAGGAATAATATTTGCCTGATGCACAGTGCAATCTGCTAATAAAATACAAGACAAAAGCACCTCTCATGTCATCACCTCTACGTTTCTGAGCTGATATATAGAATGATGTGGAACTGACGCAGGTGTACATGTTCAAGTCATTTGCAGAGAGCCTTAGATAGTGTTCCATATATCCACTAATTCCCAAACACTACTGCAGTTGATATTTTGAATTTTATACCCTTAAATACAGGTGAGCACCTTTCTTCTTCAAGAACTTACTGATTAAGTGCCACCTTCAGCATTTTCCTTAGTATCATATAAGTTATCATATGAGATAGTTATCTCATCTCCAGGAATGCCTACTCTTAGGCAGTCCAGGTCACAGGGGGAGCACTGCTGATTCCTACCACAGTGTCATGCTGACAACTCTCATTGGAATAAAAAGTGCTATTCAAGCCATGTTCAATTCACTGGATTAAATAGAGGAGAAAATATTTAGGAATTAGTGGGTTGGCATTATCTAAAGTGGCTGAGTATATTAGGTGACTGTGTCCTCCTCTGGTTGGGCTCTGTAAAATGCTGGGCTGGAAAACCAATCTAATGATAAAAAAACACATTGAAATGAAATTTTAAATTCACATTAAAAATAATACTCTCAGAATATTAAGTTTCTTGCAAGGACCCACAGTCTCCAACTGTTGGTGTCATGTCCCAAATAATTACCTCTGTCTATATAAGGCAGCAAGTGGTTGCAGCTGAACACTGAACTGTCAATTTTCCCAGTCTTCTGTGGTGGCCTGGGACAAAGGAGAGACAGGCACATGTGGGAAACCTTATGTACTCAGGACATTATTATGTAAGGAGATTTGTGGGTTCAGGCAAACCTGAACCCCAAGGCTGTCCAACCACACTCAGCTCCTATGTCCCTCACTGCCTCCTCTTCCTGGAATTTTTCTTTCAAAATTTCTAAACAACTGATATCTTGGCAAAACAAGCAGCTCAGTGGAGGTGATGAATCTTTCCGATGTTTTCAGTCTTGGGGAGACAGAGGAAGAATTTTCGCCAAGGCAAGGGCAGTTTTCCTAAATTACAGAAGGCTTGATCAACTTAGCAAACATGTCTCTAAATATAAATATGCAAAGGGAAACAGTGATGACTCACTGCTTCAGTGACCCCAGGTACAATATCTGATGGAAAATAAAAAAATATAAAGCAACTCCTAATTTTCATACTCCCTGTGGAGTATCTTCTCAAGAATCATTGAACTGAGCTTAGGTATAGAAAGTTATTTCTATTGAGCTAGCCATTATTCAAAATTCTGCTACCTTGCTTTTGATACTTCTGGAAGAAATTTGTAATTTTTTTTTTTTTTACCTGTGATTCTGTGAAATGAGAGTAAAAGAGAAGTCACCTAAGAAATTCAGAGGGTTGGTATCCAGCAACTTGGGATTGAATAGCAAAGAGATTGCACTATCAGGTTGGAGAGTGCAGTTTTATTCTTAACCAAGGGCCTGTTTCTGGGTCCAAGTGAGTAACTGGTGTGACATCCTGGCTGCTCTGAAGAAATCGCCTGACATCAGAGAAAGTCAAAGTGAAGTTAAAAGATATCACAGTTCCCATGGTAACCAGAAACAATTCTTCTGGCTGGTTAAGACAATGTTTCAGGTCAAGTCCTGGCCAAGCAGTGATGTTAGGAGGGAAGAGAAAGGGGTCAAGACTTGGAGCCCACTGTTTTCAGTAAATACAATCCATACTTCTTCACCCAGGACTGAGCAGCCAGGTTATGTTGGCGACACAGCACTAGGGGCCTATGGGTGATCCTGTTCTGTCCAGAGAAGTGATGCCACTGAAGCCTGACAGCCTGCACCACCATGCAGACCTACTAGATGGCAATGAACACATTTGGTCTCACCAGGAATCTTTTTTGCATGGCCACTCATGTACTGCTGCAGGCAATTTTCCACCAGCCAGGCTAATGAACCTGGGAAGCATGGATGGGTTCAGGAGAGTGCGAGGATCACTCAGCCTAGCACAGGACCCAGGGCATTGCCATCCAAATCTTTCTTCCTAGACTGAGCTCCCTCAGGAGTTTGCCCACTCAGATAACTGCCCTAAGGCCTTAACAGGGAAATGAAATGATGACTGTTGACAGCTGATTGCTGGCAATCATTCAGTGCAGCTTGCTGGATTTGGTGATGTAAGAATTGGGAATCATTCACAAAATTTGATCGGGTTCCCCTAATATCTCTTGAATGTACAAACACATGAGAGTTAGAACCTGTGAAATTGTACATGTAAGTGTAAAGTGGTGATTCCTGAGATGCCTTGTGAGGAGAGGAGGGAGTGAATCACTTAGCATGTGTGATGGAGGTCTAGAAGAAACTAGCATGGTGGGGAGATATACTGTACACTCACCAGCTGCCAGGCCCCACTTACTTTGCTGCTGGTCCATAAGTAGACTACTGTATAAAATTCTCTTGTTATCAGTTTTCAAGGGGCTCTTGAACTTATCTTTTAAGGACAGGTATCTGGCCAATGTGTCTTTACATAAGTGTTCAAACTCTTGCACTCACTACTGCCAGTCTGATGCAATGCCATCTTTGACAATGCCATGGGTCTTTTTAGCAGACCCTGGAGGATGAAGGCTACAGTCTAGTTCCCTATAAATAGGCACAAATATGCTCCTATAAAGTGAATGTGATGGATGAACCCATGGCCTGATACTGACACGAGGAGCACAATCTTCCAGAGCATCATCTTCTAACATGCATGATGATGAAAGAGAGGAATGTTATAAAGCTTCAAAACTGAATATATAAAATATGATAAGCTAAGGACATTCTGGGGATCAGCAAATCACAAGGGTGTAGGAGATAATAGCAAACTTCAGTAAAGGGACACTATAAGAATTGTCATTTTTAAAGGTCTCCCAAGATGTACAAGGACATTTCTTCAGCTTCAAACTATTATAGCAGTACATCAGCAAGGAACTGTGACATCATTCTGTAAGCAAAGATAATTACTGACAATAACTCAGCTTCCATAGAATAAAAATGATTTTGCCAATTCTTGGACCTATTCTGAGGCTTGCAAGGGACAGTTGTATGCATTTATGTTGATTTGACCTTTCTAGCACAACTGCTCTGAGGAAAGGCTTTCCTTACTCCACAGCACTTACACAAAAGCACTAATCATAAGCAAGGAGATATTTGGAAGTTCAGCACTGAAAGATGACTCAAACTAAAGAGTGCACCTCAACACTGAGATATAAAGAAAAAATAATACCAAAATACAAAATGAAAACTCAAGATGGGAAAATACTAAATTTCCAAAGCAAACAATTATAAAGTGTAACTAAAGATGTGATAGAAGTTACCTACTCCAAAAAGCAAAATCTAAAGTATTTCCGAAGCACAAAATCATTTTTTAGTAGAGTTTTCTCATATCTACTAAAAAAATGATAAAAACATATGTCTCTGATGTTATTCTTTTAATTTTAGTTTTTCCAAATGTGTTTCTTTTCTTCATTTCTTACCCTGCAAAGCACAATAAAAAAATTCCCATAACCATTGCATTGATGAGATTACCACATCCTTCAAACCAATCTACAAATTGTGGCTTCCTAACAATCAGGAAATCAAGAAAAGTCTATAAAAATACTTCATTTGAATTGAGGCTGGATCTCCAATGGTACATGGAAAACAATTTTTGAATATCCACTTTGTGTCCTGACTGACATTAGCAGAAAATAAAATGTGTATTCAGTACCATCACACTCTATTTCTCAAAGGAATAATACCTACCCAATGCACAGCAAAACAGGCAGAAAAAATCAGTGCCAAAGCAACTCTCTTTTGTCATCACCTCTAGGTTTCTGAGTTGATATTGAGGTTGACGTGGAACTGGTCCAGTTGTACAATTCCAATATATTTGCAGAGAATCTGGGATTTTGCCCCAGAAATCCACTAATTTCCAAACCCTACTGCAGTTGATATTTTGAATTTCATGCAACTTGTAGGTGAGCACCTTTCTTCTTCAAGAAATTGCTGATTAAATCCCAACTTCATCATTTTCATCATTATCATATAACTTATCAATTCCTAAAAGTTGTCTCATCTCCAGGGTTGCCTTCTCAGGCATTCCAGGTAACAGGGGCAGAACTGATGATGCCTACCACAGTGTCATGCTGAAAACTCAATAGAATGAACTTTCACTTAAAATGCTACTTCTCTAACTGTGTTCTTTTCATTTGATTCAACAGAGAAGAAAATGTTGATTAATTGGATGGTTCACATTATCTGAAATGACTGAGTATCCTAGGTAACTGAATCCTCTTCCAGATGAACTCTATGAAATGCTCTGCTGTAGTAGCAAACAAAGGTTATACCAAATTCATTTCATTAATTTTTAAATTTACACCAAAATTAATCTTCACAAAATCATTAGTTTTTTACATAGGCTACTAGTGTTCAAGGGTTGGTCTCATGGCAGAAAGATTTACTCCTTTCTACTTAAAGAAGCTAAATATTGAGCAGACAATTTTCCCAGTGGTCTGTGATAGCTTGGGGCAAAGTAAACAGATGTAGGAAAACTTTTGTGCTCAGGACTCTATTATCTAAGGAGATTATGAAGTTCATGCAAACCTGAACCCCAAGACTTTACAACCACAATCAACTCTGATGTGTCCCTCATTGTCTACTGCTTCTGGAATTTTTCTTTCAAAATTTCTAAACAGAAGATATCTGGGCAAAACAAATGGTGCATTGGAGATGATGGATATTTCCAATGATTTCAGGTATGGGGGAGGTTGAGGAAGAATGTTCCCCAGGGCAAAGACAATATTCCTAAATAAAGAAAAGCATAATCAACATAGCAAGACATGTCTGTAAATATAAATATTCAAAGTGAAGCAGTGATGGCTCACTGTATTACTGACCTCAGGTACAATATGTGATGGAAAATAAAAAAATATAAAGCAACTCCTAATTTTTATACTCCTTGAGTCTGTGCTTGCAGCAAATCTTTTAAAGAATTATTGCACTGAGCTTAAGTAAAGAAAGTTAATTCCATTGAATTGGCCATCATTCAAAATTCTGCTACACTGCTTTTGAAGCTTCTCATAAAAAAATGCCTAATTTTTTTTATGTGTGATACTGTGTAATGAGAGTAAAAGAGGAGACAGCTAATATATTCACAATCAAGAGGGCAGGCATTCAGCTACTTGGGATTGATTGGTGAGGAGGTCCCCATGTGAGGTAGGAGAGTGCAACTGGTTCTACCCCAGGGGGAGTTTCTGGGCCTGGGGAAGCATTGGTCCAAAGGAGTTTCTGCTATGACATCATGGCTGCTCTTTAGATACCACCTGACATTACAGAAAGGTAGAATGCACCACAATGACATCACTGTTCCCAAGGCAACTAAAATGCATTCACTCCTGACTGGTTGAGGCAATTATTCAAGTCAAGCATGGAATCAGCGGTGATTGTAACAAGGAAGAAGGGGGTGAGAGTCCTGGAGACTACTATTTTCAACATGTGCAATACTAACTTCTTTTCACAGGAGCTGAGCAGCCAGGGTATGTTGCAAGAGCAGACTTATGGGCTTATGGGTGAGCCAGATCCATCCAGGGCAAGTGATGCCATGTAAGTCTGATAGCCTGCACCAATAGGCAGTCCCACAAGATGGCACTAAACATGTTTGACCACACCAGGCATTTTTTTGTTTTTGTGGTGCTGCGGATTGAATCCACAGCCTTGTGCTTGCAAGGCAAGCACTCTACCAAATGAGCTATATCCCCAGCCCCACACCGGGCACTTTTGCCAAGGGGCCACCCATTTACTGCTGCAGGCAGTTTGTCCCCAGCATGACTAATGGACCTGGGAAGGACTGATGAGTTCAGGAGGGCTCAAGGATCATTTAGCCTTGCATGGGCATCACTATCATTGCCCTCCTAATCTGCTCTTCCTTAAATGGGCTACCTAGGACTTTGTCCATTGAAGTACCTGGTCTAGCACTTTACCAGGTAAAAGGAATGATGGCTATTGACAACCGAGGGTAGGGGCACCTCCAGTGAAGCTATGTGGGTTCATTGATGTCTGAATTGGGAATCATCTACAAAATCTCATGAAGTTTCCCTCATTTTTCTTGAATATCCAAACACATGAGAGTTGGAACCTGTAAAATTTCACCTGTAAGTGGATGGTGGATGTTCCTGTGATGTCCTGTGAGAAGAAGAGGGAGTGAATCACTGAACACATGTAATGGAAGCCAGGAAAGAGCAGGCAAGTGAGGAGAGATGTCCTGTGCATTCTCCAAATGCACTTTCTTTGCTAATGGACCACAACTAGTCTTTGTTCTGAAATTCTCTTGGTATGAGTTTCCAAGTGGCCCTTGAACTCACCTTTTAAGGAAAGAGATATCTGAGCAATGTTTCTTTACAGAAGTTTTCAACCTCTTCTTACTAATGCAATTATGATGCAGGGCCCTATGTGACAACAACAGGGGTCTTTTTAGTATCCCCTGAAGGATGCAGACTACAGACTAGTGTCCCAAAACTGGCAAAAATATGCTCCTATAACATAAATGTGATGGATGAATCCAGGGACTACTCCTGACATGATGAGCACAATTTTCCAGAGCATGTCATCTTCTACCAAGGCATCAAAATTAAATAGAGGAATGTTACAAAGTTTCAATGCTGAATATATAAAAACAACTGAACTAAGGACATCCTGTGTTGCAGTAAAACACAGGGGTATTGGGGATAAAACTTCACGGAAGAAATACTCTAAAAATTGTCTTTGTTAAACCCCAAAGGACATTTTTTCATCTTCAAACTACTATAGCAATACAGCAAGAATGAACTTTGAGAACATTTAAGTGAAGAAAATTACTGAGAATAACTCCACTTGCAAAATACAAGAATGATCTTGACAATTCTTAGAACTATCCTGTGGTTTGCAAGGGGTAGCTATTTACACCTATGCTGATTTTGCTTTCTGGGCACAAGACCTCTGAGAAAAGCCTTTCCTTACTCCACAGCAATTACACACAAACATTTAAACTTAAGAAATGAGATATTTGGAAGTTCAATATTGAATGATGGCTCTTGAAATAAAGACTGAAATTCAACATCATGAATGTAAAGGAAAAAATGTCTGACATAATACAAAAATAAAAACCACAAAAGGGTAAATGCTGAATTTCCAAAGCAGATGATTTTAAGGCATCACTAAATTGTAATAGTAGTTATGTGCCAGGAAAAATGGAATCTAAGCACTTGCAAAATGCAAAATGTTTTTTATTTGAAAATTCTTATATCCACCAAAAACATGCCACAAACTCATTGTCTCTGATTTTACTTTTTAAATGAGAGTTACAAACGCATTTTTTAAACTTCCTTACCATGCGAAGCACTATCCCAAAATTTTTAGAACCATGGAAAAGACGAGAACAGCACATTTTTCAACCAAATCTAACCAGAATGGTTTCCAAAAATTCAGAAAAATCATGAAAATCTACAAAAATGCTGAATTTGAATTGAGGCTGGATCTCCAATGTTACAGGAAAACCAGATTTTAAATACTGACTGTGTGTCCTGACTGACATCAGAAGAATGTACAATAGGTATTCAGCACCAAGCACACAATTTCTTAAAGGAATAATAACCACCCAATGCACAGCTCTGCAGCCTAAGAAAATATGAGGCCACCATAGCTCTCTTTTGTCAGCAGCTCTAGGCTTCTGTGCTGATATTTAGACTCAATTGGACCTAGCCTGGTTGTACAAGTTCAAATCATTTTCTGAGAGACTGGGATTTTGCCCCAGAAATTCACTAATTCCCAAACATTACTGTGGTTGATATTTTGAATTTCATGCCATTTAATGCAGGCGAGACCTTTCTTCTTCAAGAACTTGCTGATTGAATACCAACTTCAGCATTTTTATAAATATCATATAACATATCAGTTTCTGAGAGTTGTCTCATCTCCAGGAATGACTACTCATAGGCAATCCAGGTCACGGGGGGAGCACTGCTGATTCCTACCACAGTTTCATGCTGACAACTCTCATTGGAATAAGCTTCCACCTAAAAGTGCTACTTTTCCAACCGTGTTCTATTCAATGGATTCAAGACAGAAGAAAAATGTTCAGGAATTAATGGGTTGGCATTCTCTAAGGTGGCTGAGTACAGTAGGTGACTGGACTACTTTTGGGTGAGATCTGTGAAATGCTGGGATGGAAAACCAACCCAAACTTTAAGAAAATGCATTCAAATAAATACTTTTATTCACATTAAAAATAATCATCTTAGAATATTTAGTTGCTTGCAAAGACCCACAATCTTGAAGTGCTGGTGTCATGGCCAAAAGATTTATCCCTGTCTATCTAAGGAGGTAAGTGGTTGTAACTGAATACTAAGTAGACAATTTTCCCAATGTTCTGTGGTGGCCTGGGACAAAAGAGAGGTAGTCATATGTGTGAAACCTTATGTGATCAGGATGTTACTATATAAGGAAATTTTGGGGTTCAGGAAAACCTGAACCTCAAGACTGTACAACCACAATCAACTCCTATGTCCCTCACTGCCTTCTTCTCCTGGAATTTTATTTTTTTTCAAAATTTTTAAATAGCAGATATCTGGGCAAAACAAGCAGTTCAGTGGATCTTATGGATCTTTCCAATTATTTCAGGTTTAGGGGATTGAGAAAGGAATTTCTCCAAGGCTGAATTTTCCTGAATTAGGGAAGGCCTAGTCAAATTAGCAAGACATGTCTGTAAATATAAATATGCAAAGGGAAGCAATGATGGCTCACTGCTTCAGTGACCCCAAGTACAATATATTTTGAAAAATAAAAAAATAAAGTGACACCTAATTTCAATAGTCCCTGTGGATGTGATTGCATCACATCTTTTCAAGAATCATTGCACTGAGCTTAGGTGTAGGAAGTTAATTCCATTGAACTGTCCATCATTTGAATCTTGCTACACTGGTTTTGATGCATCTCAAAGAAATGCCTGAGATTTTTTTTACCTGTGACCCTGTGAAATGAGAGTAAAATAGGAGACATCTAGGATATTCAAAACCAAGTGGGTTAGCACCCAGAAACTTGTGAATTCAGGGTGAAAATATTCAATTTTCAGGTAGGAGAGTGCAGTTTCCTTCTCTCCTGAGGGGGTGTTTCTGCGTCTGGGGCATCATGGATCCAAATAAATGCCTTTTGTGACATTCTGCCTACTCTGCACATAATGCTTGACAACATAGAATGGCAGAATGCAGGGTGATGACCTCACTGTTTCCATGGCTACCAGAAACCCTTCTCCTCCTGGCTGACTGAGACAATGATTGAACTCAAGAACAGTCTCAGCAGTGATGGTCAGAAGAAAGAGAAAAATCCCAGTCCTATAGTCAACTGTTTTCAACAAATGTGATCCTAATTTCTTCACCCAGAATCTTAGCACCCAGGGTCTCTGCAGGCACAGCACTAAGGGGCTATGGGCGCTCCAGGTCCTTGCTTGGCAAGTGATGCCACTGAGCCTGACAGCCTGCACCATTATGTAGGCCCACTAGATGGTGATGAACATGTTTGTCCTCACCAAGAATCTTTGCCATGTGGCCACTGGTAACCTGCTGCAGTCAATGGGCCCCCAGCAGGACTAGTGCACCTGGGAGGGACAGACAGATTCAGGATGGTGCATGAATCATTCAACCTAGCACGGGCCCCAGTGGCATTGCACTCCTGATCTGCTTTTCCTGGACTGCACTCCCTCAGGATTTTGCCTAGTCAGGTAGCTGTCCTAGGGCTTTAACAGGCTATGGAATAATGGCTCTTGACAGCTAAGTGCAGGGGAGCATTCAGTGCAGCTTTGTGAATTTGGGATTCAGTGATATCAGATTTGGGAAATATCCACAAAATCTGGTGGGGTTCCCCTCATATATCATGAATGTCCAAACACATGAGAGCTGGAACCTGTGAAATTTGACCTGCATGTTGACTTTTGAGGAGAGGAGGGAGTGATGGCCTCCATCACTGAGCATGTGTGATGGAGACCATTAAAGAGCTAGTGTTTGAGGAGAGATGTCTTGTGCACTCTCTACCTGTCAGGTCCCACTTGCTTTCCTACTGTCCACTACTAGGCTGCTGTCTAAAATTCCCTTGGTAACAGTTTTCAAGGGGATCTTGAACTCACCTTTTAAGGGCAGAAATATCTGGCTAATGTGTCTTGACATAAGTGTTCAAACTCTTGCACTCACTGATGCCAGTCTGATGCAGGCCCCACTGTGACAATACCAAGGGTCTTTTTAGCAGCTCCTGAAGGTTGCAGAATACATCCTAATGCCCTAGAACCAGGCACAGACATGCTCCTACAAAGTGAATGTGATGGATGAAACCAGGTCCTAAAACTAATATGAGAAGCACAATTTTCTAGAGTATATTATTTTATAGCATGCATCACGGTGAAAAAGAGGAATGTAACAAAGCTTTAAATCAATTTGTAAAAAAGGGTTTGCTAAGGACATTCTGTTGGGTAGTAAAACACAGGAGTGTTGAAGATGAAAATCATCATCACAAAACAGCACTACAAAATTGTCATTGTTATGGGTCTCCAATAAGTACAAAGACATTTCTTCAGCTTCCTACTAGTATAGACAGTACAGTAGGAAGGAACTGAAAGATCATTGTGTAAGCAAAGATAATTACTGATAATAACTCAATTTCCAAAAAATATGAATAATTTTGCCAATTCTTGGACCTATTCTGTGACTTGCAAGGGGCAGCTCTTTACACTTATGCTGATTGGCTTTTCTGGCACAATAACTCTAAGGAAAGCCTTTTCTTACTCCACAGCACTTTCATAAAAATTCTTAAACTTAAGTGAGGAAATATTTGGAAGTTTAGCACTGAATGATGGCTCTCAAAATAAAGACTGTTCCTCAACATCAGGAATGTAAGGAAAAAAATCTCTTTTAAAATATCAAAATGAAATCCCAAAATTTCACAAGCAGATAATTTTAAAGAGTAACTCTAGATGTGATAGAAGTTTTCTACCATGATACATGTAACATAAAGCATTTTCAATCTACAAAATCATTTTTTATTAAAATTTTCTTAGATACATAACAAATATGCCACATACCCAATGTCTCTGATATCCTTCTTTAAATGTGTGTTATTCCAAAAAGGTGTGTTTTTTTATCATTTCTTACTCTGCAAGGAACAATCAAAAAAATTCCCAGAACCATGGTGCACATGAGAATACCACATATTTTTCCAAAATCTAAATAGCATGATTTCCAAAAATCCATGAAAACAACCAAAGTCTGTAAAAAATTCTTCATTTGAATTGAGGCTGGCTCTTCAATGATACAGGGAAAGCAGTTTTTAAATAATCTCTGTGTATCCTGACTGACACCAGAAGAAACTAAGAAATGTATTCACCACCAATTCACTGAAATTCTTAAAGGAATAATATCTTCTCAATGCACATAACAAGATACTTAAAAATGCAGAACCAAATGGAGCTCCTTCTGACCTCACCTCCAGATTTCATTGCTGATACTTAGGCTGATGTGGATCCAGGCCAGTGGTAAATGTGCAATTCATTTGCAGAGAGCCAGAGAGTGTTCCCCAGAACACTACTACCTCCCAAACACTATTGCAGTTGACATTTTGAATTATTTCATTAAATACCCATGAGCACCTTTCTTCTTCTCAAATTTGCTGATTAAATCTCCACTTAATCATTTTTGTTATTGTCATGTAACTTATTTCCTGATCTTTGTCTCATCTTCAGGAATGCCTACTGTAAGGCAAACCAGGTCACAAGGAGAGCACTGCCGATTCCTCCCACATGTCAAGCTTAAAACTCATTCAAATGAACTTCCATGTAAAAGTGCTGCTTTTCTAACCTTGTTTTATTTACTTTATTCAACAAAAGAGAAAATGTTGTGGAATTGGAGGGTTGGCATTATCTAAAAATGCTGACAATGGTAGGTGACTGCTCCTCTTCTGGTCTAACTCTGTAAAATGCTAGACTGGAAAAACAACCCGTGGCTAAAACAAACAAGTTCTAATGAATTTTTTAGTTCACATTAAAAATAATTCTCTCAGTATTCTTAGTTGTATGAAAAGTTCCACTACTATCAAGGGTTGGTTTCATGAGAGAAATATTCATTCTTCTCCATTTAAGGAAGAAAAGAGCTTCAGTCAGATTAGTTGCCCTGCACAGAACAGGACTGCCCATTGACCTCCAGGTTTGCAACCCCAACATACTCTGGTTCCTCTTCTCCTGGGAAGAAAAGTGAGGAATTTATTTGTTGAAAACACTAAATTCTCTTTCTCTACCCCCTCCTTGTCCCTCTTACCATCATTGCTGAGTCAGCCAGTGTCTTGAATCATTGTCTGCAGGGGCAAGGAGGGAAATTGTTTATGGTTGCTTTGGGATCCGTGATGTCATTGTTCTGCATTCTGTTTTCTGTGACATCAGGTAGTATCTGCAGAGCAACCAGGATATCACAGCAGGCATTCATTTGGACCCATGATTCCACAGGCTCAAAAACACCCCCAAGGGTAAGAAATAAAGTGTATTCTCTTAACTGACCCTGGAACCTCCTGGTTTTTCAATACCCAGGTGATGGTTGCCATTCCTTTTGACTTTGAATATCTTAGCTCTCTCCTGTTTACTTTTATTTCACAGGATCACCATTAAGAAACTTAGGCATGTCTTTGGAAAGATTGAATCAAGGGTAGCAGGATTTTAAATGATGGATAGCTTAGTAGAATTAACTTTCTAGACCTAGGCTGAGTGCAATGATACTTGAGAACTTTTCTGGAAAAACGACCACCCAGAACATGAAAAGTAAGTTGTCTCATTTTTAAAATTTTTTTTTTAATTCTGTCATCACATATTGTATCAGGGGTCACTGATGCAGTGAGACATCACTGATTTCCTTTGGATATTTATACTTTCAGACATCACCTGGCTTAGTCAATTAGGCCTTCCCTAATTTAAGAAAATAGCCTTTGCCCTAGAGAAACTTTTTCCTCAGCTTCCCCCTTATCTGAAATAATTGGGAAGTTCCATCACCTCAACTGGGTCAGTCATTTTGCTCAATTATCTGAGATTTAGAAATTTTGAAAGAAAATTTCAGGAGGAGGAGGCAGTATGGGGCAAAGAGAAGTTGACTGTGTAAAGTGTTTGAATTTAGAATTTCATGAACCCAAACACTCCTTATATAATAAGGTCCTGAACACATAAGGTTTCCCACATGTGCTGTCCTCTGCTTTTCCCCAGGCCACCACAGACCACTGGGAAAATTGTTTTCCCAGTGTTGACCTACAACCATTTTCCTCCTTAGATAGACAGCTTTGATTCTTTCCCAAATGACACTAACTATTGGTGACAGTGGGACTTTTCATGCAAAAAAGGATTGAGAGAATTATTTTTAATATGAAATTAAAAATTTATTAGAACATGTTTGGTTTTGCCTTGGGTTGGTTTTCTAGTCAAGCACTTCACAGAGTCAGACCAGAAGAGGATCCAGTCATGTACCACAGTCAGGATCTTCAGATAATGCCAATTCACCAGTTCCTCAACATTTGCTCCTCAGTTGAATCAAGTGAATAGAACACAGTTGAAAAAGTACCACTTTAAGTGGAAGTTCATTCCAATAAATTTTCAGCATGAAACTGTTGTAGAAATGAGCAGTGCTACCCCATGAACTGGATTACTATGAGTACACATTCCTAGAGTTGAGACAACCATCAGGATAAAATAGGTTATATGATACCACAAAAATGCTGGATTGGGGATTTAATCAGCAAGTTTGTGAAGAAGAAAGGTGCTCACCTGCATTTAATAGCATGATTCAAAATGTCAGCTGCAGTAGTGTTTGGGAAGTAGTATACTTCTGGGAAACACTTCCAGGTTCTCTCAAAATGAATTAGCCTTGTATACCTGGGCCTGTTCCATGTCAAAGTAAACATCAGTTGGGAAATCTACAGATGATGACAAAAGAGAACTGTTTTTGACACTGCACTTACTCAGACTCTTGTGCTGTGAATTGGGAAGATATTATTCCTTTAAGAAATGAGTGAAATGGTACTGAATACATATCTTAGTTTCTGCTGATGTCACTCAGGATGCATAGTGGGTATTTACAAACTGGTTTCCATGTATTATTGGAGAGCCAGTTTCAACTCAAATGAAATATTTTTACAAACTTTTGTTGATTTTGTGGATATGTGAATCCCATGCTGTGTAGATTTGGGTGAAGGATGTGGTGTACTCATCTTTGCCATGGTCTGGGAAAATCTTGATAATGATTTGCAGGGTAAAGAATGATACAAGAACATCATTTTAAAAGAAGTCACGTTTAAAGAACTAAATCAGAGTCATTGGGTGTGTGACATGTTTGTGGTGTATAGAAGAATTTCCAATAAAAGAAAGGATTTTGTATTTTGTATATCCCTTAGATTCTGTTTTTGTGGCAGGTAAATTCCATCACATCTTTAGTTATTCCTAAAATTATCTGGTTTTGAAATTCAGGATTCCCTATTTTGGGTTTTCATTTTTTTATAACAGAATTTTTCTTTACATCTCTAATATATAGGTGCACACTTTATTTCTAGAGACCTCATTCAGTGCTGAAATTCCAAATAACATCTTGCTTAAGTTTAAGTGCTTATGTGTAGTTTCTGTGGAGTAAGGAAAGATTTTTCTCAGAGGTCTTGTGCCAGAAAAGCCAAATCAGCAAAAGTGTATATAACTGTCCCTTGCAAGCAATAGGTCAGGTCTAAGAATTTGCAAAATCATTTGAGTTCTTTGCAAGTTGAATTATTGTCAGTAATTATCTTTGCTTACTGAATAATCTTGGAATTTCTTCCTGTTGTCGTGATATAGTAGTTTGAAGCTGAAGAAATATCCTTTTGTGTTTTGGAAGATCATTAACAATGACAATTCTTTTAGTGTCTGTTCATTGAAATTGGTTTGATATATAACACACCTGTGTTTCACTGCCTCATAGAATATTTGTAGCTCATCCCTTTTTACATATTTAACTTTGAAGTATTGCAACATTCCTCTTTCATTATTATGCATGTTAGACAATGATATGTTCTGGAAAATTGTGTTCATCATGTCACGTACATGCCTTTGTATTACCCATCACATTCATGTTATAGGAGCATAAATATAAGCCTCTATCCTGGTGCAAGGCAGTGGGTGCTTTTATGGAAAACCAGATGGCAGGTACATTGGCTCCCCCTGACAATATCCTGGATCAGCACTGCTGAGTGGAGAGATCAGGTCCTTGTTCTGCCTAGATAGAAGTGGAGTGGAGGTTCTGCCATGTGCCGTTCTGTTCAACTTTGGCAGTGGAATGTGGGAGGCTTTCTTTATCCTCAGGCACTAGTCTCACTGCTTTCAGACTACAGAAATGCTGCCAGGCTTGGGGGGAATTTGTGGTTGGGCTCCATGCAGGTCATCATTTCTTCCTGCCCTCATATACTCCACATTCCCCAAGGCTTCTACAGCAATGGGTGCTGTTTTGTGACACAATAAATAAAGAATTTAATTGCAGGTTAAATGCTGTCCAATGGCCCTGGGAATGAGGTAGCAGCCAGGGTCACCTGGTCACTCAGCTGATGCCTCATTGACCCCACAGGTGGGCCACCTGGAATCCTACCCAAATCACAGAGGGAATCTCACCTAGAACTTCAGGAGTCACATGATTGATGGGGGTTGATGAGGAAGAGATGTGGGAGGTCTTAGCTCCACTTTAGAGAAAGGGTCTGCACTCAGGTGCATGTACTCCAGGGTGGGATGAGGAGAAGTCAGAGTTAAGATAGGAAAATCTGGAAGCACATGGGTTCGGAATGATGGGTAGTGAGACACGAGGTAGATCTGAGTATTTCCTGTGAGTCCCACACCCTCGCAGACATTCCATAAGCCTTCATGTTGGTCACCCACAGAACTCTTGGAGAAGGAAAGCCCCATGAGATAAAAGGGGGACCTGAAAACTTTGACAGTAGAGAGACTGCAGTCAGTAAACCTGGAGTCTGGACTGGGCAGTAAGCAGGTACCCACAAGGGCCACTCTCCACTGTAAGTCCACCTGCTGCTGCACTTGGTGGATCTCAGGCATGTTATTCAGAATTCTAGGTAAAAGTTCACCAGGGAAACCACTCTCACTGAGCTGTTTTGGTGCTCACTTTGTCTAAAATGGTCTTTCCCACTGATTCCTAGTCTTTTATTTCCCTTTTGAGCAGGGACTCAATCTGATCAAAAGATGGGACATGTCCAACGTGGCAACATGGACCAAGACCACTTGGTGGAAAATAAGCAATGCCATCCAAAACAGTTGCTCAGGATGTAGGAATTGTCAGATTGAGTCAGGCAATGTGCCAGCCCTAACAAACCAGATGCTGCCCAGGCTTCTGAGCAGATTTCCCTGTTGTCAACTACAGGAGTCATTAGGCAGCTCTGTATGCTGCCTCTTCTCACTCACAAGCTCTTGGTGTCCTTGAGGGGATCTCCACACCTATGCTATATGCAGGGACAGATGACAGGGAGTTCTACTCCACTCAAGACTGCAGGATGGACTAGATGAGGAATGGTGAGAGAACCTGAATAAAATGAGAGAATTTCAATGAAGGTCCATATTGCTTTTTCTTCAGTGCCTGCCATTTGCTGCCAAGGTCACAGCTCCCTGCAGGCAGTCATCCTATACCACAGGAGGGAGCTTGGCCAGGCTGCAACCTGGCCCAGGAAGAAAAGCAGTGACCATGCTTTGTCAGGGTCCTTGTTCTCCACATGCTTGTCTCCTGTCTCAGTGCCTGTGGATGGCAGTGCTGCCATGGATGGTGTTGGTAGACCAGTTTTTTCCTCACTTTGGTCAAATTGTGATCAAATTTGTTTTTCTCTTAGTTCTGATGCCTTCAAAGGTCCAAATCCTGTCAGCATTTACTCCAGATTCTTTGGTCCCAGGAAGATATAATATTTTCTCCAGTGCATGTTCTCCTATGGGCACTCCCAAGGGTCCCCAGCCTGTGGACCCTTGGCCCCTCAAGAAGGTGATGACCATGTTCTCTGCACAGTGGTTATCATGTGCAGTCTGGTTCTGGGGTGTCCACCTACCAGCATCTCTTTGTCCCCTTCTAAACTCTCATTGTCCTTCCCTTCTCTGCTGTTCCAGGGCCCACAGCAAGTCCTTATAAATACATGGAGCTCTCAACTGCCAAGTCCACTCCAAGCTGCTCCTGGGCTTAAGGGCAGGTCACTGGGCACAGTCAGGGCTGGAGTTAGAGAGTCCAGAGGAGAGGATCTGTGAGCCTGGAGGCCTACCCCATGCTTAATCTCTCCTTCATAGTTCTACTTTGCAGGAGATGACAGCTGGATTACAGCCCAGGGAAGAAATGGAAAGACTCAGGGAAGAGTCCTTGGGCAGTAATTCCCTGGACCTGGTGAATAGATGGACAGGCCAAGTGTGTGAGGGATGGTGGGAACCCACAGTTCTAGGGCATGGTGATACTGAGTTGTGGGGCATGGTTTCTGTCCTGTGGGCACACATGTATGGCCTGGAGTGAGTGGCATCACCTAAGCTGGGGCCTGGGCCCTCAGTTTATCAACAGAGACCAGAGTCAAGGAGAGGCTCATTAGGGCCAGGAGTAGAGACCCAGGGATGCTGAGCCCCTCCTCTAGAACCCAATGCCTCCCAGGGTCTCCCCATGGCCAGGGAACCTGGTCTGCAGTGGAGGACACAGGACACATGCCCACACCTTTCCCACCACTGACCATGTAATGAACCATAAAAATTTCCAATAAAGTCAAAGAATTTTGTAGGTGTGTAGTGACATGAGTGCAAGTGATGTGTGTAAAGTGTGCAAGTGGGTGTGCATGTGGTTGTGTGCTGTGTGTATGGACACATGGGTGCTGTGAATGTCATGTTCTCTTTGTGTGTATGTTGTGTGTCCTGTGTGAGGGTTTTTTGTGTTGAGTGCCTATGCGACATGTAATGAGGTGTGTGAGCACATGGGGGGTGCTGTGTTTTCAGGTGTGTGTTGTGTGATGTGTAAGTTATGTGCATGCACCTGGTGTGTGCTGTGTTTTGATGTGCATTGTGTGATGTGCAAGGAGGTTTGTATGCACATGCCATATGCTGTGTTGTATTTTGTGTTTTGTGATGTGTAAGGAAGTTGCATATGGTGTGTACATATGCATGTGTGTTTTGTGAGGTGTGAGGTGTGTGTGCACATTGTATGTGCTGCGTGTTGCATTGGTAGTGTGCTGTGTGATGTATAAGGATGTCTGTGTGCTGTGGTACATGCTGTGTCTTGCATTTGTGTTTTACAATGTGTAAGGAGGTGTGTGTGCATGTGATGTATGCTCTTTGTTCTGCAGTCATTGTGTAGTATGATGTATAAGAAGGTTGTTTACGTGTGGTGTGTTCTGTGTTGCATGATGTGTGATTTAAAACTGAAGGAGGTGTGTGTACATGTGTTGTGTGCTATGTTGCATTTTTTGTGTTGTGTGATGTGTAAGAGAGTGTGTGTCTGTGGTGTTTTCTCTGACATGTTGTGATTGCTGTGTACTGTGTAAGGATTTGCATGCTTATGTTGTGTGTTGTGTTGCATTTTGTGTGTTCTTGCTGTGTAAGGAGGTGTGTGTACACATGATCAGTGCTGTGTTGTGTTCTGTGTGTTGGGTGATGTGTAAGAAGGTGTGTGTGCCTGTGGTGGGTGCTTTGTTGAGTTTATTGGTTCTGTGGCATGGGGCATGTGTTGTGTGTTACATTGCTTTTTCTGTGTGATGTGTAATGAGGTGTGTGTGCATGGGGTCTCTGCTGTATATTTTGTCCCTCAATTTTAGTTGACTGAGTCTTGCAGATCAAGACCCTCAGGATCACCAGTGTTGGTGCCACCCTATCCTCTGGTGGTCATAGGCAATTATGGTGATGACATTATGTGTATGCACACAGAACAGCCTGTGCAGACAAGGAAGCCCTGAGTCTGACATATAAGGAAAGGCCCTAGTCTCCTCCACCGAATTCTAATGTCCAGATGGCAGTGGGCTGGTAGGGCTGGTGTCCAACACAACCCTGCCTACCTGTGCCCAGGGGAGGACAGGCTGGAAGCACACTGCCCTCCTAGTGGCACCCCAGAAAAGTCACCCATGACTGTGCTCATGTGAAGGTCACAGACCCCAACAGACAGCTCATATGGCACTGGGAAGGTCACAGGGGTGAGGATCACACTCTGTGCTCGGTGGCTGTTTGTAATGCACAGATTATGAGACTGTAACCTACGGTACCATGTGCAAGAGCAAAGGCTGCATTAGCATGCCCGAGCAGGCCCTGCATAGACCAGGTACCACTCTCTGCACCTTCCCTCTGTTTTTTCCACCACTAAAGCATCCTGGCTGAGATGGAGGGCAATCCTGGTCCAGCAGGGCAACACCTACTCAAGGGACTCTTCCTAACCAGGATATGGCTTCAGTGTCCCTTCTCTGGTCTTCTGGGCCAGGGTGCTCTCTAATGAAAGAAAAGCCTTTCTTATCAATATTTATTCTTGGTGTTCCCTGGGCAGTCCTAGAACACCTACATGCTAGGACTGCCATGGGGTTTGAAAAAGAGATGGGGTTAACACTCCCTAACTGACAAAGCAACAGAAGCCCTGGTGCTCTTCTCCCCTTCCTGCTGTCTCTAAGGCTTGCAGTCTTCCTGTGGCCTTGGCAAGGAGGGTGTTCTGGCTGAGCGTGGGGCCTTGCCACTGCCCAGGAAAGAGGCTGAGCCCCCATCAAGGTGGCACAGTGGGCTCTTGCACAGAGAGCCTGACATCTGCCCATGGGCAGCAGGGACATGACAAGGACAGCAGAGGGGTCAGAGTCCTTGCCCCACCCTAGAGACATCTGTCCTACTCCTTGTATCCACTCCCCCTGAAAAGGTGGCCTCCATGCTTTGCCCCAGGATGAAGCCAAGGCAAAAAATTGATGGCTCTGGGCCTTCCTTGCAGACAGGATGCTGGTCAGACTGGTCTTCAGGGAAACCTAAATATTGTCTCAGCATGGGTGTGTCTCATGCTACACCAGGAGTGAAGCCCAGCAGAACTGCCTGCAGGACAGACTGCCCACACAGGCCAACTGTTCATGCCCAGTCCCTGAATCATCTTCTTCACAAGAGGACATAGAAGGTGGGATCTGGAGGGGGTTCAGAGACCTAAGGTGTGTGTTTGAAGAAGACTGTGGGACCTAGGCTGATCCTTTTTCTCTCTTGCATCCCAGATATGAGGTGGGTCATTTGCTTTGACACACACTCCTGCATGATGTCTTGCCTCACCTCAGGCCACAAGCAGGCCTGTACTGGAGTCCTTTAAAACTCAGAGCCAAAGCAAATCCTTCCTCCTGCAGCCTCTGACAGTTTGTTACATTCTGGGAATCAGACTTTTGATCTCCATAGTCACCTCACTGTGTCCAGCACTTGCTGTCTAAGCCACAGAGCAAGGAGGCAGGAAAGGACCTGGGGGACACTTGAAGTTGGGTCAGGTTTAATCTGTCCATCAACATGAGAGAGGAGGAGCCTCTGCAACAAGGTCACTCAAGAGCAGAGAGCAGAGTGTGAATGCACTCTGGATGCAGATGCACAGCACCCCCACTGATTCTATTCATGAAACTTTCTAAACTGGAGAAGATATGGGCTTGTTCTAGATCCTGAGAAGGAGTTAATGGGAAGTGGTGACACAGGGACTTCAGTAGAATATTGCAGTCTGTATCCTGGTGAAGGTCAAGGGTATCCTTAGTGGAGGACTTTCCAGTGCTTTCCACTCCAGTTAGTGTTTCTTCTCAGTGGTGAGAAGAAATTGGTAGCAGCAGAGCAATCAGAGAAATGTATAGAGATTAGGGAAAGAAACTGGGATCTCTGAGGGGCTGGGAGCTTGGATAGAGACCTGGGTGTTGGAATTCATTCTGGTGAAAGGAAGGAACCCCCTCTGGATTAGTACCTGTAGCAGAGCAGGGCAGTGACCCAGTTAGAGATCCCTGCATCAGGGTCAGGAAAGTTGAGACTGGACAGAGGGGTATGTAGCTCTAGCCTTGGCCAGGGTAGCAGGATGGAGGGCTGGACAAGGAGGCCAGGTATATTAGCACCAGCCCACCAATGGAAGCTTGTGGGCCTGGGGCAACAGAAGTCTGCTGGTGAGACCAGGTACATTAATATGTGATGGGAGCTGGGAGTTGCAGGCTTGCAACAGGAGAAAGTCACCTGATTTTGTAGAGTTGATGGGGCTGCATGTAGTAGGGGAGAATCCCAGGACAGTCCTGGTGGACCTGGAGGAAAAAGAGGCTGATAAAAGGGCCAAATGGGGAGGGGAATGGGCAGGGGCTGTGGTGACAGTATGCCCTTCCAGCAGGGAGACTGGAAAAAAAGGGGAAGGGAGAGTTGGTGAGGAGAGAGGAGACAGGCAGAGGTGGGAAGAGAGGGAGAGCATCCATGGACAGCTCTCTGCATCTAGGAACAGCACCCATGTCCAGAGCTTGAGCTGGCAACACTCCCTGTGGAAAACCTGCTTTTCCAGGCTGCCTGGTCTCCTAGATGCTGTGTCACCTCCATTTTTCAGCTGAAACACCACAGCATTCAAGCATATGGGAGCAGGTATCTGTCCAGAATGTGACCCTGAGTAGCCCACAGTGTGTGCTCCTGGCCTCTGGGCTGTCCTTCTTCTCCAGGAGGTGGGGTTGAGTTGTGTATGGTGGGCAGAAGGTCTGGGTGGGCCTGAGGTCTCTGCTGTTCTGGAAGAGTCTGTGCTGTTGTGGAGTGGGAGCTTCAGGACTTTTTGGTATCTGGGCTGCTTTTCAAGTCTCATGCCTCATCTTCAGGGAGAGGACATATACCCAGTCACATGAAAAGCCCCACTGCACAACATCCCTGGGGCAGACTTTGGTGTGCTGAGTATCTCATGGCACTTGCCAGGGTCCATAGTCCTCTGGGTCTATGTTCAGCAGTGGGGTGGGAGAAATGGCCAGGAGCCAGAGGAAATGGTAGGGTTCATGCACCTGCTGTCCTTGAGTTTTGGGGTCTTAAGCCCTCTTGCCCTTCTCGACCAGCAGCAAGGGAAGGGGACACTCCCCAGCAAGGTCAGATCAGGATAAGTAAGGCCGACTGACCGCTCGCTTCCAGCCCTCCCAGCAGAGGACAATCAGATGCATCGGGGAGACCCATCACAGCAGAAACTTGTTTATTGAGGAAATCGCACAGCTTTTATGTAGGGTGGGGGCTAGGCAGGAACCAATCAGCTTAAAGGTCAGCAAGGGAGGCAGGCCAAGATGGTGGACTAGAGGGCGGCTGCATTTCACATTGCTCCAGGACACAAGATTCAAAAGAAGAGATAGTGAGAGACTTGGGACCAACTCAAAGCCGCCATGTGAGTCTCTCCCATTGGGGAGGCATCCCGGATGGGGCGGTAGTCCCAGAATGCAGGAAACTTTATGAAGTAGAGTTGCTCGGCGAGATGCCCCTCCCCCCCACTGGAGCGGTAAACACGGACAACTGGGATCATCGTAGAGGAGGCGGCTCAGCACAGCGCTTGGACTCGGAGCAAACACTGGGGCTCCGGGCGGCTGCCTGAGGAGGAGCTGTGTGGCGAGCTGTTTAGACACAGAATGACCAATTCTGAACACCGGGGGGTTGCCCAGAGGAAGAGGAGAAGCCCGGCGGGTCGCTTGGTCTAGGAGGGACTGCATCAAAGCCACAGGCAGTTGCCAGAGGAGGAGCTGCGTGGTGAGCTGGTTGAACTCAGAGCGAGTGCTCCAGAACACCGGGAGGTTGCCCGGAGGAAGAGGAGGAGCATGGCGGGTTGCTTGACCTAGGAGTGACTGTATCAGAGCCACAGGCAGTTGCCAGAGGAGGAGCTGCATGGCGAGCTGTTTGAACTCAGAAGGACTGCCCCAGAACATTGGGGGCCTGCCTGGAGGAGGAGAGCGGTGGGACGCTTGGTCTAGGAGTGACTGCATCAGAGCCACAGGTGGTTGCCAGAGGAGGAGGCGAGTGGTGAGTTGATTGGACTAAAAGAGACCACTCCTGAACACCGGTGGCCTGCCTGGAGGAGGAGCATGGTGGGTAACTTGGTCTCGGAGCCACCGCTCCTGAACACCTGGGGGGCTACCCCAAGGAGGAGGAGGAGGAACATGGTGGGTCACTTGGACTTGGAATGACTGTCTAGGGCTACGGGTGGTTGGCGGGAGGAGGAGACCCGAAGTGAGTTGCTTGGACTCCTAGTGACTGCGTCAGAAACCGGGCGGCTGTCCGGAGGAGGAGGTGTGTGGCGGGTCTCTGGGTCTCGGAGCTATTGTACGGGGCTCCAGGTGGTGGCTCAGAGGAGGGGCTGCATAGCCAGGTGATTGGTGCAGAGCAGGGTCCAAGGAGCTAGGTGACTTCTTGCTGGAAGAGCCACACAGAGACACGCCTAGGGGCGGAGTGAAGTTTCCAGGGCTGCGGGCAGATTCTCTGGGAGAGACAGCCTAAGGAGACTCGCCTGCGAAGGGTGAGGCTCCCAGGCCCAGGACATAGGTCCAGGTCCCTGGGATCTTTGCAGAGGAAGACAGCCCAGCCCAGGCGGTAGTTGTAGATTGAGGGGAACATCTAGGAGGGGAACTGACCAGCGAGACGTCCCCGCCGAGTGACTCTTCCTGGCCGGGGGAGGTTTTCCCACAGGGACGGTAAAACCAGAGACACAGGCACAAATAGGCCTTGTCTCAGCCCTCAGTCTAGTTCCCCATTGGATGATCATTGGTCAACAAGTGGAGGCACCTCTGCCCACTAGCAGGGAATATACGCCATCTGAGGGTCACCACCCCTAGAGAGGCAGCTTCTTCGTGGAGCTCTGCATTATCAACTTCCTCCAAGACTTCAGGCTACTGAAGGATAAGAGGGGATATACTAGCAATCTTCAGGGACATTATAAGTCGATAGGGGAAATCTGCAATATCTTAATGACCCACTGATTCCTGAACAATATGAGAAAACAAGGGAACAAAATGCCCCAAACAAATCTAGAAGTTACATCAATAAAATCCAATGACACCATGGCAGAAGAAATGACAGAAAGGGAGTTCAGAATGTACATAATTAAAATGATTAGGGAAGCAAACGATGAGATGAAAGAGCAAATGCAGGCATTGAATGATCGCACCAATCGACAGTTAACAGAGCAAATTCAGGAAGCAAAAGATCATTTCAATAAAGAGTTAGAGATATTGAAAAAAAAACCAAACAGAAATCCTTGAAATGAAGGAAACAAAAAACCAAATTAAGAACTCCATAGAAAGCATAACCAATAGGATAGAACAGCTGGAAGACAGAACTTCAGATATTGAAGACAAAATATTTAACCTCAAAAACAAAGTTGAACAAACAGAGAAGATGGTGAGAAATCATGAACAGAATCTGCAAGAATTATGGAATATCATGAAAAGGCCAAATTTGAGAATTATTGGGATCGAGGAAGGCTTAGAGAAACAAATCAAAGGAATGAAAAATCTATTTGAAAAAATAATATCAGAAAATTTCCCAAATCTGAAGAATGAAAAGGAAACTCAAGTCCAAGAGGCTTATAGGACACCAAATACACAAAATTACAACAGACCCACACCAAGGTACATTATAATGAAAATACCTAACATACAAAATAAAGACAGAATTTTAAAGGCTGTGAGAGAAAAGAACCAAATTACATTCAGGGGGAAGCCAATATGGATATCAGCAGATTTTTCAATCCAGGCCCTAAAAGCTAGAAGGGCCTGGAACAACATTTTTCAAGCTCTGAAAGAAAATGGATGCCAACCAAGAATCTTATACCCAGCAAAACTTACCTTCAAATTTGACGATGAAATAAAATCATTCCATGATAAACAAAAGCTAAAAGAATTTACAAAAAGAAAGCCAGCATTACAGAACATTCTCAGCAAAATATTTCATGAGGAAGAAATAAAACACAAAGAAGCAAATCAGCAAAGGGAGGAATTATCCTAAAGGAACTGTCAAATAAAGGAGGAACCAAGATTTGTCAAAAATTTTAAATATGAACCAAATGACCGGGAATACAAATCATATCTCAATAATAACCCTGAATGTTAATGGCCTGAATTCATCAATCAAAAGACATAGACTGGAAGATTGGATTAAAAAGAAAGATCCAACAATATGTTGCCTGCAAGAGACTCACCTCATAGAAAGAGATACCCATAGACTAAAGGTGAAAGGATGGGGAAAAACATACCATGCACATGGACTCAGCCAAAAAGCTGGAGCATCCATCCTCATTTCAGATAATGTGGACTTCAAGTCAATGTTAGTCAGAAGGGATAAAGAAGGACATTTCATACTGCTTAAGGGAAGCATAAATCAGCAAGATATAACAATCATAAACATCTATGCTCCATACAGTGGCTCATCCATGTATGTTAAAAAAATCCATCTAAATTTTAGAAACCAAATAGACCATAACACAATAATACTAGGTGATTTTAACATGCCTCTCAAACCACTGGACAGATCTTACAAACAAAAATTGAACAAAGAAACCATAGATCTCAAGAACACAATCAATAATTTAGACTTAACAGACATTTATAAAATATACCATCCAACCAAGAGCGAATACACTTTTTTCTCAGCAGCACATGGATCCTTCTCTAAAATAGATCATATATTATGCCACAAAGCTAATGTCAGCAAATACAAGAAGATAGAGACACTAACTTGTATTCTATCAGATCATAATGGATTGAAGTTAGAAATAAATGAAAGAGTAAAAAACAGAAACTATTCCAACACCTGGAGATTAAACAATATGCTACTATATGATGAATGGATAACAGAAGATATTAGGAAGGAAATTAAAAAATTCTTAGAGGTAAACGAGAGCAAAGAAACATCATATCAAAATCTCTGGGACACTATGAAAGCAGTACTTAGAGGAAGATTTATTTCATGGAGCGCATTTAATAAAAGTAAAACTCAAAAAATAAATGACCTAACACTACAGCTCAAAGCCCTAGAAAAAGAAGAAGAGAACAACACCAAAAGTAGTAGAAGACAGGAAATAGTTAAACTGAGAGCTCAAATCAACGAAATTGAAATGAAGGAAACAATACAAAAAATTGACAAAATAAATAGTTGGTTCTTCAAAAAAATAAACAAAATTGATAAACCTTTAGCCACACTAACAAAGAGAAGACGAGAGAAAACCCAAATCACTAAAATTCAGAATGAACAAGGAAATATCACAACAGACACGACTGAAATACAAAACATAATGAGAAGCTATTTCGAAAATCTATACTCCAACCAAATAGAAAATTTCGAAGACATCAACAGGTTTCTAGAGACATATGAATTGCCTGAACTGAATGAGGAGGACATACACAATTTAAATAGACCAATTTCAAGTAATGAAATAGAAGAGGTCATCAAAAGCCTACCAACAAAAAAAGTCCAGGACCAGATGGGTTCTCATCCGAGTTCTACAAAACATTTAAAGAAGAGCTCATTCCAATACTTCTCAAAGTATTCCATAAATAGAAGAGGAGGGAACCCTCCCAAACTCATTCTATGAAGCCAATATTACCCTGATACCTAAACCAGACAGAGACACATCAAGGAAAGAAAATTTCAGACCAATATCCTTAATGAACATCGACGCAAAAATTCTCAAAAAAATTTTAGCAAATCGCATACAAAAACATATTAAAAAGATAGTGCACCATGATCAAGTGGGTTTCATCCCAGGGATGCAAGGTTGGTTCAACATCAGGAAATCAATAAATGTAATTCACCATATCAACAGACTTAAAGTGAAGAATCACATGATTATTTCAATAGATGCAGAAAAAGCATTCGATAAAATACAGCATCCCTTCATGCTCAAAACACTAGAAAAAATAGGGATAGTGGGAACATTCCTTAACATTGTAAAGGCCATCTACGCTAAACCCATGGCTAATATCATTCTAAATGGTGAAAAACTGAAAGCATTCCCTCTAAAAACTGGAACAAGTCATGGATGCCCTCTTTCACCACTTCTATTCAATATCATCCTTGAAACTCTAGCCAGAGCAATTAGACAGACCAAAGAAATTAAAGGAATACGAATAGGAAAAGAAGAATTCAAACTATCCCTATTTGCTGATGATATGATTGTATACTTAGAGGAACCAGGAAATTCCAGCAGAAAACTTTTAGATCTCATAAGTGAATTCAGTAAGTAGCAGGATATAAGATCAATGCACATAAATCTAATGCATTTTTATACATAAGCGATGAATCTTCAGAAAGAGAAATTAGGAAAACTACCCCATTCACAATAGCTTCGAAAAAAATAAAATATTTGGGAATCAATCTCACAAAAGAGGTGAAAGACCTCTACAATGAGAACTACAGAACACTAAAGAAAGAAATTAAAGAGAACCTTAGAAGATGGAAAGATCTCCCATGTTCTTGGATAGGAAGAATTAATATTGTCAAAATGGCCATACTACCAAAAGTGCTATACAGATTCAATGCAATTCCAATTAAAATCCCAATGATGTACCTTACAGAAATAGAGCAAGAAATTATGAAATTCATCTGGAAGAATAAAAAACCCAGAATAGCTAAAGCAATCCTTGGCAGAAAGGTGAAGCAGGGGGTATTGCAATACCAGATCTTCAACTCTACTACAAAGCAATAATACCAAAAACGGCATGGTATTGGTACCAAAATAGAAAGGTGGATCAATGGTACAGAATAGAGGACATGGACAAAAACCCAAATAAATACAATTTTCTCATACTAGACAAAGGGACCAAAAATATGAAATGGAGAAAAGATAGCCTCTTCAACAAATGGTGCTGGGAGAATTGGAAATCCATATGCAACAGAATGAAACTAAACCCATATCTCTCACCATGCACGAAAGTAAACTCAAAATGGATTAAGGATCTCGGAATCAGACCAGAGACCTTGCATCTTATAGAAGAAAAAGTAGGTCCAGAGCTTCAACATGTCGGCTTAGGACCAGACTTCCTCAACAGGACTCCCATAGCACAAGAAATAAAAGCAAGAATTAATAACTGGGATAGATTCAAACTAAAAAGCTTTAACTCAGCAAAGGAAACTATCAGCAATGCAAAGAAAGAGCCTACAGAGTGGGAGAAAATCTTTGCCAATCATACTTCAGATAGAGCGCTAATCTCCAGAATCTATAAAGAACTCAAAAAACTCTACACCAAGAATGTAATTAATCCAACTGACAAATGGGCTAAGGAAATGAATAGACACTTCACAGAAGAAGATCTACAAGCAATCAACAAACATATGGAAAAATGTTCAACATCTCTAGTAATAAGAGAAATGCAAATCAAAACCACCCTAAGATTCCATCTCACCCCAATTAGAATGGCGATTATCAAGAATACAAGCAACAACAGGTGTTGGCGAGGATGTGGGGAGAAAGGTATACTCATACATTGCCGGTGGGGCTGCAAATTAGTGCAGCCACTGTGGAAAGCAGTGTGGAGACTCCTTAGAAAACTTGGAATGGAACCACCATTTGACCCAGCTATCCCACTCCTTGGCCTATACCCAAAGGACTTAAAATCAGCATATTACAGAGTTACAGCCACATCAATGTTCATAGCTGCTCAGTTCACCATAGCCAGATTGTGGAACCAACCTAGATGTCCTTCAATTGATGAATGGATAAAGAAAATGTGGTATGTATATACAATGGAATATTACTCAGCCATAAAGAATGATAAAATTATGGCATTTGCAGGCAAATGGATGAAACTGGAGAATATCATGCTAAGTGAGATAAGCCAATCTCAAAAAACCAAAGGAAGAATGATATCGCTAATAAGTGGATGATGACACATAATGGGGGGTGGGAGGGGTTAGTGTTGGGGTTGGAGTTGGGTTTAGGGAAGGGGGCAGGAATGGAGGAAGGAAGGACTGTATAGAGGGAGGGGAGGGTGGGAGGGGTGGGGGAAGGGAAAAAGTGGCAGAATGAATCAAACAACATTACCCTATGTAAATTTATGATTACACAATTGGTATGCCTTTACGCCATGTACAAACAGAGAAGCAACATGTATCCCATTTGTTTACAATAAAAAAAAAATTTATCCTAGGTAAATGTATGATTACACAAATGGTATGCCTCTACTTCATGTACAAACAGAGGAACTAGATGTATCCCATTTGTTTACATTAAAAATAAATTTAAAAAAAGCAGCACACCCAGGGAACTTAGCTTAGTACTTTGAAATCTTAAGATATTTATATTCTTAATTCTTTCTTCAAAATTATGTCCTTACTTTTGCTCTATTTAAAAATGATGGACTCTTCCTTAGAAAGGAAGGCTATTCTGACACATGATGAACCTTG
The DNA here is from genome assembly GCF_902686445.1 of Sciurus carolinensis. Classification (NCBI taxonomy): domain Eukaryota; kingdom Metazoa; phylum Chordata; class Mammalia; order Rodentia; family Sciuridae; genus Sciurus; species Sciurus carolinensis. Next base: position 1,057,920 of record NW_025920110.1, on the reverse strand, counting down.
AAGACATTATTCTGAGTGAAATAAACCAGTCTGAAAAGGAAAAAAAAAAAAAAAAAGGTCAGCAAGGCAGGGGGGATCACGCAGGCGAGAGTCCCATTGGACTATATGGCAAGCACGAGCTGATCACATTCACGGAACTGTTGTTAACCAATCCCTGATGGTGGTCCGATTCATCATCATTAACTTTCAAAATCGCCTTTGAGGCCTTGATCTTGCTCACTCGCCAGTGAGTAAGGAGTTAGCCTGAGTTAGTTAACATGTCATTAGTCCCAACACATCCCCCTTTTTTGTTTTATATTAAGGGTGTGTCTGTCTTAGGTTGCCTTTGGGAGGGTCTTACCCATCATGGACCATCACCCTAGCAGTTTAGGGGTCTGCCTTACTCAAAGGTTTGCCTGTCTTAGGTTGTCCACAGCAGAGCAACATCCTTACCCGTCATTGGACAATGAGGCTCTAGACCTCATTTCCTGTCTTAGGTTGGTATGAGCTCCCCATGAATCTTACCCATCTTTGACTACCACCTTAGCACTTCAGGCGGGCCCCTCAGGAGGAGCAGGGCTTAAGGGAGAGACACTTAGACCCCAGTGTCTTGATACGAGTGATCCATAATCCTATAGGGCTCCCAATCATCATTATGAAGGGTGGTATAATGCTGTCAGACCACCATGAACTGCACAGACTTTCCCTAGCTTTTCAGGAAATGGATAAGCTTATTGATTATGCAAGGCCCAAAGGTGAACACAAGGATAATGATGATTAGCGGTCCCCTAAGCGGGAGGAGGTAGGGGAGCCACCCATGTAACCCAGTCCAGAGGAAATTCGAGTGGAGCTCTCTCCTACAACGTTCCAGATCTTCTTGTAGGTTTTTTATTTTATCTTGTACAATGCCAGAGCGGTTGGCGTAGAAACAGCAGTCTTCACCAAGGAACAGGCAAAGCCCTCCTTCCTTCACCATTGCAGGATGACAGCGGCCAAGGAATCAAGTTGAGCCTGTAGATCTAAGATGGTAGAGCTGCAAAGTGCAATGTTAGGAGCTCTGTGTAGCTCTCAAGGAAGTCCACTGTCCAAAGTCATGAGGTCAGAGACTCTAAATCACTGCTGTCCCATTTTTGCGACTGTGCATTACACTCTTTCCTAAATGTCATTTAAAGCAGTTTACATATATTGAATCCTGAGTCTATATGAACATTAGTTAACACAATTTAACATCATCTAAACATGAATTAAAGAAATGCTGAGAGAGCTTTTAACTTTCCTTTTGCGTGGCGAAGTGGCAAAATGTTTTTATATTTAACCTTTAAACAAATCAGGCTCTCAATAACCTTCAGAAATACATTTAACAAATTTTACATATACTCTATTGATGACAGGTCCTATAATAGAACATTAAATGATAGAAATAAATCCCCAATAAAATTTACTCTTTTTAAGTTTAAAATTAGTATTACAGACAAGTTTAGTTTGGAGAATAGCAGCTTGACAAATTCCCTGCTTTAAAAACTTATATACCTGGAAAATAAGAACACATTTAATATACAAAGAGTGACCATTTCACAATTATCTTGACACTTTTATCTTACCAAATTTAGTTTTTTAAAGAAAAATTTACTCTGTAACATAGTACAATACTCTAACAGTTGCTTAACCATAATTGTATAAACCCCAATTTTTCTGAATTTAGATAAATTACCCTATTTTAACAAGATTAAATATTTTGTTATTTATAGTACTCTAATTGAAACAGTTGAGACTTTTGCTACCCTTCGTATATAGAATTGTATCTATTAGGACATAACTCTAAGTAACCTTGTTTTTAGTTTAGTGATGACACAAAACAATTTTCTCTACAAACACATTTGAGTAATCCCATGCATGTCAATTCTAATTCACTTAATTTCTTAAAAAAAAAAACCAAGATATTAGACAAGTGTCCTGAACAGTATTTGCCATCTTTTTCTAGTTGGAGGAAAGTCCTAGAAAAATTGATGTTAGACATTTTATTAACATCAACATTTTATTAGTTTGACCACCTAGAGACTTGCGAGTTATTTTCAAGACATTTTACTTCGATTAGTTTACCCAATTTAAGTTGAACCTTTTTAAATCACGTGAATGAAAAGAATTTGGATCCATTTTTAAATTTAAATTTTAGGAGCGCTCAGTTTTGATACAGACAAAACATGACATCAGACAGCATGACATACACATAACACAAAATCAAAGACCTTGAAACTTTATAGGTGAATCTCCATTGCAATGTAACAGATGTTCAAAAACTCTAGTTGAATAAAAAAATAGAACTGATCAAAAAAAGTCATGAGCTCAAAAATAATGCAGAATTCAAAAAAAAACAAGAGTCCTGGAAAAATGATACCGCCATTAATTACTTTAGTAAAGCACCATAATATTTACTTTTGCTGGAGTTCAGGTAAGACTTTTTGCCCTTTTTTTTTTCTTGGGTTTGAGACCTGTCTCCTACTGAGCCTTCAAGCTTTCTCTATTTACATTTCAATGTAAGCCTTGACTGAGATCAGGATCTGAAAGGGGCTAAAATGTTCTAGCAGAAACTTGATGCCTAGGGCATTTTAACCCTTATTCCTGGTTAGTAATCAATTAAGGTTTGGACACAGAAAATTATGAAACAATTATCTCCCAATAATTGTGGGGACTGGGGCTACTATATCATACTCCTTACTAGGACATGCCACTGATGTTTGGCCTGGTTACTCCCTCCACACCGGTGTATGTGGAACCTCATGGCAGGAGGACTAAGTGGACTGGGTGGGGTGAAGTTGGAGGAGGAGGAGGAATTAAGAGGGGGAGAATAAGGAGGTGTTCAAGTTTGCAGGAAGAGCAGAGAAGCACAAGAAAGGAGAGACTTGAAGATAAGGAATCCCTTTCCATTTGCCTGCTCGCTTGCAAAAGCTGTGTGTGAATATCTTTGGTAGCCACAATCCACCTTCCCATGGAGCAATCTTTCATCCCTGCACAGGCCAATTTGTGATCGGTAGTCCTTCCTTCCCAAACTAACATTTTACCATTTACCCGGAAGGTCATACAGGGAGAGGGGAGGATAGAGTCTGTGAGTTCTTGCCCAGTATCATAAAATGGCCACTGGGAAGATTTCCCACCATCCAGAAGGAGGAAGGTGAGGGCTTTCATTGGAGTCTGATGTGGCCCCAGAATACAAGATGGCGGTGATGAACCTCCCCAGGGTGGAAGTGGGCCCTTGCTATGTGTAGAGGTTGGCTACCCTTGTGGTTCATCAACCTTGGGAGGAGTGGATGGAGATGGATTGGGCTCCTCATTAAAGGTCTCCCAATGTTGTTTACTATGTGGCAAGTTTCTGGAAGGAGATTGAACGGGAGGAGCTGGTGGTTCTTTAGGTGGCGGTTCTTTGGGGAGAAACTTGGAGGCCCCTTTGGGAGGTCCTGGAGAGAAGCAGGCCTTAAGGGTGGATAACGTAGTGCAGACTCCTAATGGGGGACCCTCCCCTAAACTGATTTCCCTCTTCTTAACAAGTTGATCTACACGATCCCATGTGGACCAGTCAAAAAGATTAGCAGTGGGAAGTCAAGGGGCCACCCAAGTAAAGGTGTCCCAGGCTTTTTCCACGTGTGTATCAGACCACTCAAGGCCCCTACTCTTCAGCATGAGTCTAAGAACTGAGAGTGCAGGATCACCATGTGTGGTGTGTGTTTGCCCCATCTTTTCAGGGATGACTTACCTCAGAACTCGCTTGGCCCGATCTGCCGGTACTTTTGGTTTCAAAACTGCCTCTTTCCTTTGGCTGCGGTTCAGCCTTGAGGGGCCCCACGTTGGGCACCAGATGTCGGGGTCTTAAGCCCCCTTGCCCTTCTCGACCAGTGGCAAGGGAAGGGGACACTCCCCAACAAGGTCAGATCAGGATAGGTAAGGCTGACTGACCGCCCGCTCCCAGCCCTCCCGGCAGAGGAGAATCAGACGCATTGGGGAGACCCGTCACAGCAGGAACTTGTTTATTGAGGAAATCACACAGCTTTTATGTAGGGTGAGGGCTAGGCAGAAACCAATCAGCTTAAAGGTCAGCAAGGCAGGGGGGTTCACGTAGGCGAGAGTCCCATTGGACTATATGGCAAGCACGAGCTGATCACGTTCACGGAACTGTTGTTAACCAATCCCTGATGGTGGTCTGATTCATCATCATTAACTTTTGAAATCACCTTTGAGGCCTTGATCTTGCTCACTCACCAGTGAGTAAGGAGTCAGCCTGAGTTAGTTAACATGTCATTAGTCCCAACACTTGATTCTGCCCTGGAGCTGTGGAGAGGCCATGCCTTCCTGGCACATGGAGTGACTCAAGGACCAAGGCTGCTTGTGAAGATGTTCTAGGGACCCTTTGATGCTGCTGGGCATGCAGGCTGGCAGGTTGTGTTACAGCATGCTGCAGTCACCCCTCAGAAGAGTTCTGTACTGAGTCTGTAGTCTCAGGTGCCCCTTCCAGAAACTGTGCTCATCACAGTGCTGCCAAATAAGTGTCAGGGCCATAGCAGACCAGCCTGTCTGCACAGCCTTGGCAGTAGGGGGTCCAGAAAGATGCTTGTGCCTCTGCACAGAAAGTCAGTCTGCAGCAGTCAGAATTTGGTAAATGCCATGCTGTGGTGCTGGAACTGTTAATGTGGTCAAGAGAACTCCAGGGGACAGTGGCACTCAGTGAGGACTTGTGTGCATCAAACTTATTCCACAAGTCCTAAAAAGTAGGTGCTTTCATGACACTCCATTTACACATAAGACCATTGAGTTCCAGGGAAGTTTAGTAACTAACCTGAGGTCACAGTGAATAAATGGAAGAACTGGTAGAACCAGGCACCCTGGATCTGGGTGTTCATCTCCTCATCATGACCAGGGAAAAAGGACCTCAAGCATACAGAATAAATGATGAACACTGTGTTCAGCACTAGGAGGCTCTGGGTCAGCATTGCTGAGGGTTCAGGGTTGTTGTGCAGGAGAGGTAGGGGCACAGAGACAAAAGTAGAAGGGGCCCTGCCACACCAGAACTGCCCTGGGCAAACCAAGTAGTAGAGTGTGGAGGTGTGATTCTCTGTAGAAGAAACATTTTGATCAAGTCAGTGTAGGCTGATGGAGCCCTGGGCACATCTAGATGATGTGGGCTTTCTCTCCTCATAGGCCTGAAGACACAGGTGTGGGAAGAATCATCTTGGGGCATGGACAGCAGCAAACTGATCTATCTCTGACCCCAGCCTCATTCTTCCATCTGCTAAGAACCTGGGATGACATCAGGGCCCCTGGGTCACCTGGATCTCCTTCCTTCATCCAAAACTTTAGCTTCATCCCATCTGCAAAGTCCCTTTGTGGTGTAGGTTCCAAGTATAAGAACCAGGATGACTCTGGCCAGTTTTCTGTTTTCTCAACTGAGGGCTCCCTGCTTTACTGTGTAGGTGACCTGAAGTGAAGCCTAGTCACAACAAAGACACCAAGCAGAACTTTCAGGCTGGTCACTTGTCCTGACTCCCTTTCAGGAGTGTGCTGCTCCTCCTGGGTGAACCAAGGCCTTTCATGCTGACAGATAAACAGGACAGTGTGGCTGGAGCTCCCTGTCTGGGAAGTCAGTGGATGCAGTCCTCCTCCTGGGATACTGGGAGTACGCAGGGATATGCGGTGGTGCTGGGTATAGGTTTTCCCCTTCCATCACCACTGAGCCTGGCTACTTGCCAAGGTCAATACTCCATCTTGTGGGGCACACTCAGGATGCTCCAATGAGCCCTAACCAGTGCATCAGCACAAGGCAGGCTGTGGTGGGGACTGAGGCTACAAGTGCTTCTATCACAGCTGGATCCCAGGAGGGTAGTGATAATTCCCACACAAAGCAGACATGAGCCCACAACACCAAGAAAGTCTGTCTCCACAGATTGGAGAAATTAGTCCCCTGAGTGGAGGGCAGGCCTCACCCCTGTGTGACTTGGCTGGTCATGTATCCCAGGTTCTTTTTTTACTTTCGATGAAATGGGGCCATTACTTCCATGGGGAATCCTGATAGCCAGGAAGAGAGTTCAAATTCCCACACTCTGCACCTGAATATTTATTTGACAGAATGGGAACTCAGTCAAGCCACACAGGACTGGTAGAAACTGAAACCCTTCCAGGGACTCTTGTCCCGAGTACCCCAGCTGAGATTGCCCCTCACCCCTGTTTTCCCTCTGGTTGTGAGGCCATGTATTCCTGGGCTCATTTTCAGTCCCTCACTGACCAAGGAAATTAGCCCTGGTGGCCATGTTGGGGGAGCTGAGGACCTTAGTTTCACCCACCTACCCACCTCTGTCAGCTGTGTAGCTTAGGGCAGGGTCTGGACTTGTGGGTCACCATGGCATCTGGATCCATGGGGTACTTGATGAGGTGATTGAATCCAGGGCAAGGGATTCCTGACTAGATGCTGTGATATCATATGGTCTCACTAGATGCAGGGAAGAAATACCCTTCAGCAGTCCAGATGGTCACTTCCTCCCAGACCTCCGGCACCAAGCAGAATATAGCTCAGGCTCCAACAAGCCTTGGGAGTGTGGTCAAGACCCAGAAGTACGAGTTTTTCAAGGACATACAGAGAAATGACCATGCTGTTTGATTCATTCCCATAGTCAGCAACTGAGGCAGAGGACTCTTGAGAGGCTGGGTTGGCTCACTTACAGCCTCCATGCTCAGTAGCAGGCAAGCTGCGTGACACCGTCCAGTGGAGTCAATTTGGTGTGGGGGACAAAAGAGTAGCAAGGCTCTTGAATTCGGAACGGTTTATTGATGAATGGGGAAACCCGGGAACTGGAACCTCGAACCTGGAACCTCTAAAAAAAAACCCTTCTCTTTGGCGCTCAAGGAGAGCCAGCTTATATTCCCTCCAGGAGGCGAAGGGTAGGGCTGACACCAATCATGCAAGGATTAGGGGAGAGCTAGCTGCCCAATCATGGTAAAGGTCAAAAACAAACAGGAGCACCTATGCACACATTGTGCGCATGGTCTTAATTGGATATGGCCAATGACAAATCACCTGGGTGTGCTTATGTTAATCAACCTCCTCACCACCGATGTGATCAAAGCAACCTCTGGCTGGCTGCCAAGCGCCATCCCGGTGCCTTCCACACTGCATAGCCCCCAACACTGCCTCTGTCCTCTGGGCTTCTGAGGTGGACTGGAGCTGACCAATATTTGTCAGCAGAGTGGCATCCTCCAACGTCTTGAGTGCTTGGTCCTGAGTGCCTGGTGTAGGTCACCTTGCAGACTGTGGAATTCAGGTGAATTCCAGAAGTGTTCATCATCTGACTACACCTTGTGGCCACAAATGTTGTAGTCAGGAGTTAGCTGAACCCTGACCCCATCCACCAGAGCTGCAGGCCCTGTGAAAGTCAGCTGGCCTAAGGCTCTGCATTCCCACCCACCTGACTTCCCAGACCAGTGCCGAGAAGCCTGCTCTGTTTGCTGTTTCTGTTCCAGCTAGCAGGACCAGGTGAGACTGTGGGTGCCCAGCCTGGTGTGCCCAGGGGCTTCAAAGGCATGGCTGACATCCTGAACATCTGGCTGACTTAGGTGGACATGTCCCTAGAAAGGCATGCATCTGCTGCACAGGGGAGGCCTTACTCAGGGCCTTTATTTACTGCCCTTGAGAGAGCACAGGCTTCCATGAAAGTAATTGGTGGACTCCCAGAACAGTCAGCAGGTTGCCTCCCAGGTGGGCATGCAGGTGTTTGGCCAGGACCAGTTGGAATGCTTAGTAGATTGGTCCTTCCAAACTCCAGGGTGCATGCCTATGGGTGGATGCCTTTAGAGTTGGATGTCTGGGTCTCTGAACTGAGGAATGTCTCCCTCATTCAGAGTCAAGGTGTCAAGAATGCTTGGCCTCAAGTAATCAGTTACTTCCAATCTCCTCTTGTCAGACTGATGTGTGATATTTCCTGAATACCTGAGAAAGTGAGTGTCTGTCTTCCTGCAGGGGAGGGAAGTGTGATGAGGTGGGAAACATGCACCTGGAACCAGGACCTCCTGCAGCAGGACAGGCCCAGGAATATGCCCATTTATGATCTGGGCACTGAGATTGGCCATAACATTTAAGCAAATGCTGTAACTGCTCTGGACCTGTCCCCACCCTGCAACATGGGAACAGCAGGTCTGAATCCTTCCAGAGGGCCTCAGAAGAACAAACAGATGTTTTGTCCACTCCACACACTGTATGAGAAATGCTGGATTCAGATTGTTCCCAAGGGCACCAGCTATTTTAAAGAAAAATGAGAAAGGAGGGTATAGGTAGAAACCCTGGTTTTATTCACAGGTGTGTCCTGACTTTGTCACAACTAGGTCCTGACCTGTTCAAACACAGGGACCTGAACTGTTCAAACACAGGGCCCTGATCTGGTTACAACTGGGCCTGACTCTGGTCATACTCTGTATCTTGACCATGGTAACACTCGGGACACTGACCTTTGTCATTTTCTGAGCACTTACACTTGTCATAAACTAGGTCCTGAATTTGCTCATACTCTGGCCTTGAATGTATTCAGACTCTGTACCCTGATCTGGTCCCAATTGAGCCCTGATCTGGCCACAGCTGGCCCTGACCTGTCACACACTGGTCACTGACCCTGGTGAACACTGGGCCCTGGCCTAGCAAAAATGAGCTATGATCTGGTTATACACTGGACCTGGACCATGGTCTCACTTTGGGCCCGGAATCTGATCACACTTTGGGTCCTGACACTAGTCACAATCTGGGCCCTGATCTGGTCATACTCAGTTCCCTGATCATGCTCACACTCAGGGCCCTGGCCTTCATCATATTCTGGGTCCTTACCCTGGTCACACTTTGGTCCTTGAATCTGTTCACATCCGTACCCTCACCTGGTCACAATTGGGCCCTCACCTGGTCATGACTATGTCCTGACCTGGTTATACTCTGTGCTCTGGCCTGGTCAAGAACAGGTCCTAAACTGGTCAGAGTTGGGTCCTGACTTGGTCACAATGGGGCCCTGAACAAGTCACACAATGGACACTGGCTCTGGTCACACTCTGTACCTGATCTTGGTCACACTCTAGGCACTGGTCATGGTTACACACTGGGCCCTGGCCTTCATCACACAGTCAATTTGACACTGGTCACACTCTGGGAACTTGTCTTGGTCACACTGTGGGTCCTGGTCCTGGTTACAAACTAGGCCATAAACTTTGTCACACTCTGAACCCTGGTCTTGGCCACATACTTGGCCCTGGCCCTAGTAACCCCTGCTGAACTTACCTGTGGAGTGGGAGAGTGAGGAGGAAGCATCAGGCAGGCTATCAGGAGACCTGAGTGTGCTGAGATGATGGGAGTGCATCCCACAGGTCTTAATGAACAGCTGTCTGTCTTGCCTCTTCGATGTTCCCCAAAGAGCAAACACTCATCTCAAAATTCTTGCTTATATCTGCTCTGGCATCCACAGGAACCTGGCTTACTCCAGGGCCTCCTAAGGAAACAAAGGTCTCTGCAACAGGGCCAAGAGACTGTGACACCTAGAGTGCTGGTCCTCTGTCTTTTTGCCTGCCTCAGAAGTAGTGGGACTCAGGTCAAGGCATGTTTCTGAGTTTAGGGCTGAGTCTGGAGCCAGTCCCCCTGGTGGCTGACATACTTTGTGGCCTTGGTGTGGCACTTCCACACTTTCAACCACAAGGATTCCAGGAGAAAATGAACACCAAAATGGGTCATCCAGGACACTAAACAGAGTAAGCAGGGTCATGGTCTCAGTTCTGGGTGCTGCCACTGCTCACCAGCAGAGAGCTGGCCCCCTTCAGCCTCCAGGCACCATGAAGTTTGATGATCCAGATTCTAGATGTTTTGTCAACCCAGCTGAGGCAGAAACCTCTGGCACTTCCAGTCAAAACTCCTCTCAACTATCATTACACAGCTCAAACCCAAAGCAGCCTCAGAAAACCTAGGCCCTGTTGCAAAACCTCACATGAGCAGGGTCTTGGGTGGATACCAGTGCTGTGTGGCTAGCACTTGAGTGAGCTGAGGTGATGCAGACCAAAAACCCTAAGGGTTTACCAAGTGGCTCAGGAAGGGTGTCACCCACATTGGGACAGACACACACTGCTTGTACCAGAATATGTGATGGTGGCCACAGAGGCAGTCACAGCATTCCCTGCACTCCAATATGGGCTTGCCCAACCCCACCAGAATCTCAACTGCCAGGACTCCATTACACAGTGGATCCAAGGACTTGGGGATAAAGAGGGCAAGTACCAGGCCTCACCAGACTGAGAGGATGCTTCAGAGTCAGCCTGAGATCTCCCTCCCTCACTTCCTCCAGCCATGGTGATGTCTAAGTCAGCTTGTCCACACTCAAAAACCAAACATTCTTTATTCTAGAGTGACTATCTCCCAGAATAAAATGTAGTCAATTCTCTTCTGAGACATGAAGACCCAGAAATCATCTACCCTGGTCCCTCCAGTGGGTCCTCTAGAGGCACTGGCCAGAAAAGCAGGCCAGGGAGGGAGTTATAGAAGGCCCACAGCCTGCCTAGTTGCCCAAGGTTTCTCATTGACACCTCTCAACAATTGCCTCACTCTTTCTCCTCCCTGGGAGAGAGGGGTGCACCACTCCCCACTTGCTGCTACCTTAGGGCTAGGTTGGCATCTGTGTGACCCTAAGCACTTACTAGCACCTCTTTCCTATCAAATTTGGACTCTTCTGAAACCTTGTCCTGCACTCCACCCATCCTGGGGACCTAGCCTGAGAAGACTGGAATCTGCAGCCATCTCTCAAACCCAGTTGATGCTCACACAAGAACATGCCACAAAATCGCATTTGTTCCATCATCCCAGAGGTAGGACATCTATAAAAACTTAAATTGAGCAAGCAATATAATCCTTGTGATAAACTCAAACTGTTATTTGAGTTCTTATTATGTTCACAGAATTGAAAACTTCTTGGGTTAAAGGGACTCCCCAACCTTCACTACCCTGGGAGAAATCACTCCCCTGCCCAGCCTTCAGCCAATATTTACTCCTCATCTCCACAGAGCTGGGGGATTCTCAGGTAGTGAGAATCAACAAGCAGTGCACTTCAGGTGTCAGCAGTGAATTTTACATCAGTCCAGTGTGTGTCCATGAGTATTGGGAGCAGAAAGCATCCAATAGAAGACTGCCCATGAATGCCAGGTGCTGACATTCAGGTCCATGACTTCAACCATGGGTCCCAGATGGGTGGTGGAGAGGGGTGTGCTCACCTGTTTGTAGGTGCCCTTGAACTCAACTCCCAGGAGGCAGGACTCTGAAGACATAGAAGCATTTGTTGAAAGCAGGCTGCCTCAAACCTGGCTCCAGATCGAACAACAGGAAAATTTGTTTGAAGCAAACAAAACTGGGCATTTCTATTTTCTGTGGCCAGCAGAGAGCAGGAGGTATGCATTTGGGACTGATATTTCAGCACATTCTCTGTCCATCAGAAAGGCAATCACCCTCACTGCTCCCTCTGCTGGACCCCAGGAAGAAAAGGAAGGTTTGTGGTCCTTGGTAGCTGCTGAGATCTCACTTGCAGATTGCTGTGGTTTGGTTGTGGTTGGCATGCCCAACAGGGTCCACTGTGAAGAAAGGCTTGAGCTCTTCAGTGTGGTACCAGGTGGATGTGGGGCACCTTTGAAGCTTGGCCTACTGGGCAGTCCTGGGATCAGTGCAGTGACTCCAAGAATGGGGTCCTCTGGGACAACAGGTGATGCTCAGAGAAGTTGTTATACAGGCCAGAGTCTGCCTTCCCCACCTGGAAATGGGAAGCTTGCTCTACACACCCTGCTCTGGTTGTGCCCACAGATTGATCAAGAGGCCCTCACTAGAACTGTCTGGAGGCAGATTTCATTTCTTATACACACCAAACCCAAGGAAAATCATTTCTTCTACATAGAGTCAGCTGACTCCAGTATTTTCTTGCAGAAATTCAAAACTGACCAACAGGCACCTGAACTTCCAACTCATTTCTGTAGTCCCATAGTCCAAGATCACAACACTGATAGCCTTGGTGTGTGGACAGGGCACCTTTCTGGGTGCTGGTCATCCCCTCTGGCTGTGTTTCATATGGCAGAGCTAGGGCTCCTTGGGTCTATCTCATGAGAGCACCAATGCTTCCCAGAGGGACTCTGTCCCCTGATCAAATCCCCCTTGATACTCGTTGGAGTTGAACATTAAGCATGGGGGAGGGTTTACCAAGCATTAAGGTAACACAGTTCCTCCCAAAACACATGCCGAATGTATTCATTCCATTCCAGTAGGCCCCAAAGCCCACTCTAGGGGCTGGCTCTGGGAGGGAAAGAACCAGGCCAGGGACATGTCCTCCCACCTACCAGCACCTGCCTGCTGTGAAGTGCCACCCCTCAACTGCCTCTCTGGTGTACCTAACATGAAGTTCTCCATGGGGGTCCTGGTGGGCTCCTGGAGGTAACCATTGGAGGAAACAGTCCTATTAGGATTCCAAAAAACAACAGAAAATCCCTCAAACTGGCAGAGCTGTAGAGTCCTACTGAGTGGGTCTGTGGCCCTGCTTGGAGCCTCCAGTTGTTACTTGATTTGAAAAGCATAGTTGGTGGTGTATGTTAGGACAGAGGGTCATGCGATGGTGCAGAATCCAGACAGAAAAGCACGTCTGATCTACCTGCTTTGTTCCCCAGCTGAGGAGGGGGCCAACCAGAGGGATATTCTGTGGGAGCCCACATCAGGTTACCCACACTGGACAGTCTATGTCATCTTCCTTTCTGTGTTCCAGACCACTGTGGGAAGTTTTGTATGACCAGGCTGACCAGGTCCCTGAGGCCCCTAGAAACCAGACTAGAACTCACTGAGGTGAAGGCTGAAGGTGGGTGGAAGACACATGAGCCCCTGGAACCCTGCTAGGAGTGGGCAGCTCTGAAGGGGTCTGCAATTGGCCCTCAAATTGGGCTGACCTGGCTTCAGCCTCAGGACATAAGTGAGTGTGTGTGTAATCTTAGACACACTGTGCTTCTTGACTGGCTTCAGGGTGGGTCTGATTTACAACTTTCACAACAGCAGGCCCTTGTGAAAGAAGGTCTCCTGTTGAAGCATATGGTTACTGAGGCTGGCAGGTTGCCCCACCTATGATGCCAGACACTCAGGAGACTGAGCAGGTGGATCAAGTGTGAAACCACCCTGAGCATCATACAGAAACCATGTCTCAAAAAAATTAAGAAGAGAGTTGGGGGATAGCTCAGAAGAGGACCCTGGGTGCCAGTCACAGGGCCTTCTTCACCCTGACAAGGGGGAGGAGCAGAAGGGGTGATGGACTCAGGGCAGGGTCCAAGCCAAGGCTGCACCTGGGACCTGAGGAAACCATGAGCTTGGTGCTTGAAGACTTAGAATTTGGGAACACTGCCACAATAATCATCACCAGGGTACCAAAAGTTTTTGATAAATTCCAGAAATTCTGAGCAAGGAAGAATAGGGAGTGAGGAGGAGAGAGCACGTGGGCAACACTGCACCATGCATCAACAGATGTGCACCTGCCATGTAAGAAATGGAGAAGGGGAGAGGAGAACAGAGAGACCAGGGCTCCCTGGCTGATCTCAAGAAAACAAGGGTTAGAAACAAGGCCTTAGGTCACTGTGAACAGGCTGGGACAAAGAGGCCCCTGGCTCTAGCAGGACCTGGGTGTGAAACTGAGCCTCTATTACCCTGTCTACACAGTCAAATTATGACCCCACCCCTGATGCCTATGACAGCAACCCCAAAGTAGACATTACTAAACTCAGGGACAACTGGATCAGAAACAGAACTGGAGTCAGTCTCTTCAGACCTCTGACTGCTGGCAGTAGAGGCAGAGGTCATTAGGTTCATGGAAAAGTTACCCTGTAAGACACAGTGAGCCCTGAGGGCCCCACACACTCTCCAAAACCTTGGTAGGATAAAGGGATGTTCCTGCCCATCCCCCTAGGCCATTATGACATCACAGACTGTATGGGAGTTAAGGAGAGAGGCTGGGCAGGGAACCACACACTGCTGGATACTGTTCCCAGATCACCAAGAGGAAATAATACTGGGGAGTAGAGGAGGCAGAGAAGATTTCATGAGACCACAGAGCAGCAGCAAGGTCACATGAGAAGAGGGGACAATTAGAGAATAGTGAGTGCTACATTCATGTGAGAATGAAGGATATAAACTGTCTTTGAGCTGAGTCAACACTGCTCACTCTCCTAGGCACTGTGGGTGAGCAAAACTCACCTAGGAGTTCTCAGTCTGCTCTGTTCCTACCCTTAATTTCCCACTCTCTCCATTGATTAGGGTCTTCTAAATCCTGTAGGTGAACAACCCTGCCCCACCAGGGCTCAGTACCCTGTGGATATTGTGAGTGGGCAGACTTTCACCACCAGTGCTCACTCTTCACTGAGCCCTAGGCAACTCAGTACTTTTAGAGATTTCTCTGGTTGAGTCCCATTCTGGGTAATGTCAGTACATCTCTGTCCTTTTCTGCATGTCCAGGGCAACACTAATATGGACATTTGGAGAGATGTGGATACTTCCATCCAACAAACTCAATAGCACTTTGGTGATATCATGGAGATAGGCTCCTCATCAATGTCTGAAAAACCAAGACAATTTTAAAAGATGTCAATGCCCAAAATACTGAGGACTTCATTTCACTAATCATTGTCCACCATTTTCACACCATTGCTGAAGTAACTGAGATTGTATGAGTGATGTAGCAGACCCGTATTTTTGACAACTTTCTGAAAAGTGGATGGAATCATATATTTAATTATTTTCAGGATCTTGTCTGATATGTCACTGGTTAGTCTCTTTTGACAAGAGAGGAGAAATATTAGGGCTACTGAGTCAGGCACCTTCAAAATATAGTGTGAAATGTGGCCAAGGATGATTTTCATCTTTATGGAGGACTTCTTCAGAACTTCAAAATGAGATCATTTCAACCATAAATGAGGTCAATGAAACTTTGGCTCAAGGGATTACTCTACAAGAGGTTCCAAAAGTTCAGAATGCTATAGGTGAGAACCCTCTCCAAAGGGACTTCTGTCTCCTCTGGATTCTGTATTCAAGCACCATCTATCTATTTTTGCTTTGCCTTCTCAGGTTTCTACCCTAATCATAATCTTAACGATCATTGCTCAATATCTTCAGTGTCTTCTGGTTGAGCACCACTCTCACACAAGTGCTCAGTCTTCTCTGGGTCTTTCCCTAAATTTCCCCATATCCACCATTGACAAGGGTTCTCTGTGTCCTGTTGAGAAGTATCCTCATCCACTAGTGCTCTGATTCCACTGTGGCCTCTTGAAGATAGTCCCTCTCCTAAAATGCCTCACCTTTCTTTGTTTAGGTTGCTAGGTTCAACTAACTCTTTCTTACTAACTCTTCTTTGGGTATTGTGAATGAGCAATCCTCACCTAACAGTATTGTCTTCTCAGTTTCTTTTTTCTGAGTTCCCTAACAATTCCTTGCTCATTCTTACCTGGGTCCTTTTGTTGAGCACCACTCATATTTGAATGCTCAGTCTTCTCTCTGTCCTTTTCCAGGTTCCCCAAGGAAATTCTAGGTCAGAATCATCCTGTAGGTTATCACCCATCTCCTGGCAGCGCTCAGCCTTACCTGGGAACTGTCCTTAATTTCCCTTCACACACCATTGCTCAGTGTAATATGAGTCCTCTGGTGAGGGCCACTCACACACAGATGCTCAGTTTTCCCTGAACTTTGTTTTGGAGTGCCCTTTATCCTTCAGTACTCTGTCTTTGTGTCTGCTGATAGAGTTCCACTCATCAAGCAGTGTTCAGAATACTCCGGGTCCTCTGTGTGATTGCCCTTCACTGAGCAGTGCTCATTCTCCTCTGTGCCATGTGCTAAGTTCCTGCAGCCAATATTACTTCAACTTCCTCTTTCTCCTGTGTGTGATCATAGGTAACCTACTACTGCTAAGCCTTTTCTGGATTATTTCTTCACCTCACCTACCCCACCATTGATCAGGGTCCTCAGAGTCCTGTGGTTGAATGCACCTCTCTCATCAGTGCTCAGTCCCCTCTAGGTATTGTGGGTGGGTGCACTTCTTTATTTTTTAAATTTATTTTTATCATACACAAATGGGATACATACTGTTTCTCTGTACATGAAATAAAGGCATACCATTTGTGTAGTCATATATTTAAATAGGATGATAGTGTTTGATTCATTCCATTATTTTTTCCTTCACCCCTACACGTCCTATCCCTCTACATAGTTCCTCTTTCCTCCATTCTTACCTCCTTCCCACCCCCCACTGTGTGTCATCATTCACTGATCAGAGAGATCATTCATCCTTTGGATTTTTGAGATTGGTTTATCTCACTTAGCATGATATTCTCCAATTTCATTCATTTGCCTGCAAATGCCATAATTTTATTATTCTTTGTGACTGAGTAATATTCCATTGTATATATATACCACAGTTTCTTTATTCATTCATCAATTGAAGGGCATCTAGGTTGGTTCCACAATCTGGTGATTGTGCATTGAGCAGCTATGAACATTGATGTGGCTGCATCTCTGTAGTATGCTGATTTTAAGACCTTTGGGTACAGGCCAAGGAGTGGGATAGCTGGGTCAAATGGTGGTTCCATTCCAAGTTTTCTAAGAAATCTCCACACTGCTTTCCAGAGTGGCTGCACTAATTTGCAACCCCACCAGCAATGTATGAGTGTACCTTTTTCCCCACATCCTCACCAACACCTGTTGTTGCTTGTATTCTTGATAATCAGGGCGGGAGCACTTCTGACAGAAGTGCACACTCTCCACCTAACACTAAGAAACCTTGTTCTCTTAGTGGTATCTCCCATTCCAGTTAATGTAACAAAACTATCTCAGGCCTTATGTGTTAGTCCATACCAACAATACAGTAGAAATAAGTGATGTGGATACTTCCTCTTTTCAGCAACCTCAATAGTTCTTTGGTACTACCATGCAGAGAGGCTACTCAAAAATTTCTGAAACCAAGTACAATTTAATGGATGTTTATTTCCACAGTCCTGGAGACCTTCTTCCACCATACTTCATCCACCATTTCCACACCAGTGTGCAAGTGACTAAGTTATCATGGATGATGTAGCATGCCCAGGATTTCTTACATCTTTCCAAACAGTGAATGGAAAGTATATATTTAAGTGTTTTCATGATCTTGTCTGATATGTTATTGGCTACTCTCTTTTGACAAGGGAGGAGACCTCCTAAGACTTCTGAGTTAGTCACAGTGCACACTTTCAAAAGTAAGTGTGAAATGTGGCCAAGGACAATTTCTCATCATCACAGAGGATGTATTCAGACATTTGATACGTGAGGTCAATAACACTTCAGCCCAAGTGATACACTAAAAATGTTCTGAAAATTCTGATCCTTATAGGCTTAGCACCCTTCTCTCAAAAGACCTCTGTCTCCTTTGGATCATGTAATATAGCAAAACTCAAGTATCTTTGCCCTGTGTTCTCTGGGTTCAGCTCTAAATCTCCCCTCATCCATCATGCTCAGGGTATTCTTTGTCCTTTGGGTGAGCTCCCCTCACCAATTACTGATCTGAATCCACTGGGACCTTTAGGTGATAGTCCCTCTAATAACATGGCTCATCCTTCTTTGTTTAAGCTGCTAAGTTTGCCTCACCTGTTCTTACTGTCTCCTCTGGTTCCTGTGGGTGAGGGCCCCACACCTAACAGTACCAGTCTTCTCTTTTTCTTTAGTTTGAGTTCCCTAACCATTCCTTGATCATTCTTTTCTGGTTCTTTTTCATAAGCACAACTCATCTGAGAATTTTCAGGCTTCCCTGGGTCCTGTTCTTAATTTCCCATGACACACCAGTACTCAGTGACATCTGAGTCATTAAATGAGTGTCACTCACATGCAGGGGCTCAGATTTTCCTGAATATTTTTTGGATCGTCCTTTATCCTTTCGTACCCTGTCTCCTCTGTGTCCTCTGGGTTAGTGTCCATCCTCCAGCAGTGCTCAGAATACTCTGGGACTCTGGGTGAGTGCTGCTAAACCACCAGTGCTCAGTCTCCTCTGGGTCATATGCTAAGTTCCCATAGTCAATCTTATCTCAGCCTACTTGGGTTCCTGCATGTGATCATAGATAGCCTAATATTGCTCAGACTTTTCTGGGCTCTGTCTTAACCTCACAAACCCCACCATTGCTCATGGTCTTCTGAATCCTGTGGATGAGCACCCCTCTCCCACCTGTGTTGAGTCTTCTCTGGTTCCAGTCTTTAATCTCCCCTCCCACAAAAATGTGTATGGTCCTCTGAGTCCTGTGGTTGAGCACCCCTGTCCAACCAGTGCTGAGTATCTTGTGGGTGATGTGATTGAGCACACTTCTGACAACAGTGCTCACTCTACACTGAAACCTAGGCAACTTTGTTCCCTTAGTAAAATCTCTGGGTGAGTCGCATTCTGGCTAATGTCAGTACAACATCTCTGGTGTGTCCATACCAAAAACACTGTGGAAACTAGGAGCAATGTGGATAATTTCCTCTTTCAAACAAACTCAATAAGGCATAAGGTGCTGCCATGAAGAAAGACTTCTCACCAAAGTGTGAAAACTGAAGACAATTTTAAAGAAGTTAATGCCCACACAGCTGAAGACCTCATTCCACCATGCATTGTCCACAATTTTCAAAACATTGCTCAAGTGGAGGAGTTCCTATGGGTGATGTCACGTGACAAGAATTTCTGACATCTTTCTGAATAGTGGATGGAGAGTGTATATTAAAGTATTTTCAAGATCTTATCTTATATGTCACTGGTTGCTCTCATTTGAAAAGAGGAAAAAACTAGGACTTCAGAGTCAGACACAATGTACACTATCAAAAACAGTGTGAGTTGTGACCAAGAAGAATTTCCCATCATTATGGAAGACTTCTTCATATCTTTGACATGAAATGATTTGCACCATAACTGAGTTCACTAAAACTTTGGCCAAAGAGATAATCTCAATAATCTTCCAAAAACTCAGAGCACTATAGGTTACAAACTCTCTTCCAAAAGACCTCTATATCTTATGGATCCTATAGTCAAGCAAGCCTCTTCTATCTTTGCTCTCCCTTCTCTACATTCTGCCACAAACCTCCACTGAAACACCATTATTCACAGTCTCTAAGTCTTCCCAGTGTGCACCCCTCTCTCAACAGTACTCAGTCTTCTCTGAGTCTTGCCCTAAATCTCCCCTCATTCAACATTGCTCAGGGTCCTCTGAGTCCTGGGGTGAGTGCCCCTCACCCACTAGTTCTTTGATTCCACTGGATACTCTTGGTGATAGTCCCTCTCCTGACATAGCTCAGCCTTCTTTGTTTAAGCTGCTAAGTTCACCAAACCTGTTTTTTAATTGGATTTTTCTAACCATTCCATGCTCATTACTCTCTGGGTCCTTTTTGTGAGCACACCTCACTTTTGAGTGCTCTGTCTTCTATCTGTTCTGTTCCAGGTTCCCTAGTGATATTCTTGCTCGAACTACACTGTGTCCGGTGGGTGAACGCCAATCACCTGATTTTGCTCAGGTCTCTCTGGGTCCTGTCCTAAATCTCCCTTCACACACCATTGCTTATTGTCATCTGAGTTCTCTAGGGAGTGTTCCACAAACACCGATGCTCTCTTTTCCCCAAATATTGTTTTGGACTGCCCCTTACACTCTAGTACCCTGTCTCTTCTGTGTCCACTGTGTGAGTGCACCTCACAGAAGTGTTCAGTCTCCTCTGTGCCATGTACTACATTCTTGTAGCCAATATTATCTCAACCTCCTCTAGATTCTGTATTGATCACAGATTGCTTAACATTGTTCAGTCATTTCTGGGTTCTGTCTTACCCACACCTACCCCACCATTATTCATGGTCTTCTAATCTCCAATCCTTCAGCATTTTTTAATTTTTATTTATTTTTTATTGTAAACAAATGGGATACATATTGTTTCTCTGTTTGTACATAGAGTAAAGGCTTACCATTTGTGTAATCACAAATTTACATAGGGTAATGTTGGTTGATTCATTCTGTTATTTTTTCTCTTCCCCCACCCCTCCCACCCCTATTTTCCCTCTATACAGTCCTTCCTCCCCCATTCTTGCCCCACTCCCTAACCCTAAACTCTAACACTAAAACTAACCCCTCCCATGCCCCATTATGTGTCATCATCCACTTATCAGCGAGATCATTCTTCCTTTGGTTTTTTGAGATTGGCTTATCTCACTTACCATGATATTCTCTAATTTTTCCATTTGCCTGCAAATGCCATAATTTTATCATTCTTTATGGCTGAGTAATACTCCATTGTATATACATGCCACAGTTTCTTTATCCATTCATCAACTGAAGGGCATCTAGGTTGGTTCCACAATCTGGCTATGGTGAAATGAGCAGCAATGAACATTGATGTGGCTGTATCTCTGTAGTATGCTGATTGTAAGTCCTTTGGGTATAAGCCAAGGAGTGGGATAGCTGGGTCAAATGGTGGTTCCATTCCAAGTTTTCTAAGGAATCTCCACACTGCTTTCCAGAGTGGCTGCACTAATTTGCAACCCCACCAGCAATGTATGTGTGTACCTTTTTCCCCACATCCTCACCAACACCTGTTGTTGCTTGTATTCTTGATAATCACCACTCTAATTCGGGTGAGATGGAATCTTAGGGTGGTTTTGATTTGCATTTCTCTTATTACTAGAGATGTTGAACATTTTTCCATATGTTTGTTGATTTCTTGTAGGTCTTCTTCTGTGAAGTGTCTAGTCATTTTCTTAACCATTTGTCGATTGGGTTATTTGTAATCTTGGTGTTGAGTTTTTTGAGTTCTTTATAGATCCTGGAGATTAGTGCTCTATCTGAAGTATGATTGAAAAAGATTTTCTCCCACTCTGTAGGCTCTTTCTTTGCATTGCCGATAGTTTCCTTTGCTGAGAGAAAGCTTTTTAGTATGAATCTATCCCAGTTGTTGATTCTTGCTTTTATTTCTTGTGCTATGGGAGGCCTGTTGAGAAAGTCTGGTCCTAAGCTGACATGTTGAAGATCTGGACCTACTTTTTCTTCTATAAGATGCAGGGTCTCTGGTCTGATTCCAGGTCCTTAATCCATTTTGAGTTTAGTTTCGTGCATAGTGAGAAATATGGGTTTAGTTTCATTCTGTTGCATATGGATTTCCAATTTTCCCAGAACCATTTTTTGAAGAGGCTATATTTTCTACATTGCATATTTTTGGCCCCTTTGTCTAGTATGAGAAAATTGTATTTATTTGGGTTTGTGTCCGTGTCCTCTATTCTGTACCATTGATCTACCTGTCTATTTTGGTACCAATACCATGCTGTTTTTGTTACTATTGCTTTGTAGTATAGTTGAAGTTCTGGTATTGTGATACCCCAAGCTTCATTTTTCCTCCAAAGGATTGCTTTAGCTATTCTGGGTTTCTTATTGTTCCAGATGAATTTCATGATTGCTTGTTCTATTTCTGTAAGGTATGTCATTGGGATTTTAATTGGAATTGCATTGAATCTGCATAGCACTTTTGGTAATATGGCCATTTCGACAATATTAATTCTGCCTATCGAGGAACATGGGAGATCTTTCCATCTTCTAAGGTTCTCTTTAATTTCTTTCTTTAGTGTTCTGCAATTCTCATTGTAGAGGTCTTTCACCTCTTTTGTGAGATTGAATCCCAAGTGTTTTATTTTTTTTGAAGCTATTGTGAATGGGGAAGTTTTCCTAACTTCTATTTCTGAAGATTCATCACTTATGTATAAAAATGCATTAGATTTATGAGCATTGATCTTATATCCCGCTACTTTACTGAATTCACTTATAAGTTCTAAAAGTTTCCTGGTGGAATTTCCTGGTTCCTCTAAGTATATAATCATATCATCATCAAATAGGGATAGTTTGAGTTCTTCTTTTTCTATTTGTATCCCTTTAATTTCTTTGGTCTGTCTAATTGCTCTGGCTACAGTTTCAAGGACGATATTGAATAAGAGTGGTGAAAGAGGGCATCCCTGCCTTGTTCCAGATTTTAGGGGGAATGTTTTCAGTTTTTCACCATTTAGAATGATATTGGTCATGGGCTTACCATAGATGGCCTTTACAATGTTAAGGAATGTTCCCACTATCCCTATTTTTTCTAGTGTTTTGAGCATAAAGGGGTGCTGTATGTTATCAAATGTTTTTTCTGCATCTATTAAAATAATCATGTTTCTTGACTTTAAGTCTGTTGATATGGTGAATGACATTTATTGATTTCTGGATGTTGAACCAACCTTGCATCCCTGGGATGAAACCCACTTGATCATGGTGCACTATTTTATAATGTTTTTGTATGCGATTTGCTAAAATTTTTTTGAGAATTTTTGCGTCAATGTTCATTAAAGATATTGGTCTAAAACTTTCTTTCCTCGATGTGTCTCTGTCTGCTTTAGGTATCAGGGTGATATTGGCTTCATAGAAAGAGTTTGGGAGGGTTTCCTCCTCTTCTATTTCATGGAATACTTTGAAAAGAATTGGAATGAGCTCTTCTTTAAAGGTTTTGTAGAACTCGGCTGAGAACCCATCAGGTCCTGGACTTTTCTTTATTGGTAGGCTATTGATGACTTCTTCTATTTCATTACTTGAAATTGGTCTATTTAAATTGTGTATGTCCTCCTCGTTTGGTCTAGGCAATTCATATGTCTCTAGAAACTTGTTGATATCTTTGAAATTTTCTATTTTGTTGGAGTATAGATTTTCAAAATAGCTTCTAATTATGTTTTGTATTTCAAACGTGTCTGTTGTGATATTTCCTTCTTGATTCCGAATTTTGGTGACTTGCGTTTTCTCTCGTTTTCTCTTTGTTAGTGTGGCCAAGGGTTTATCAATTTTGTTTATTTTTTCTAAGAACCAACTATTTATTTGGTCAATTTTTTGTATTGTTTCTTTTGTTTCAATATCATTGATTTCAGCTCTGAGTTTAACTATTTCCTGTCTTCTACTATTGGTGTTGTTATGTTCTTCTTTTTCTAGGGCTTTGAGCTGTAGTGTTAGGTCATTTATTTGTTAATTTTTACTTCTTTTATTGAATGTGCTCCATGAAATAAATTTTCCTCTAAGTACTGCTTTCATAGTCTCCCAGAGATTTTGATATGATGTTTCTTTGTTCTTGTTTACCTCTAAGAATTTTTTAATTTCCTTCCTAATATCTTCTGTTATCCATTCATTATATAGTAGCATATTGTTTAATCTCCAGGTGTTGGAGTAGTTTCTGTGTTTTACTCTTTCATTTATTTCTAACTTCAATCCATTATGATCTGATAGAATACAAGGTAGTGTCTCTATCTTCTTGTATTTGCTGACATTAGCTTTGTGGCATAATACATGGTCTATTTTAGAGAAGGATCAATGGGCTGCTGAGAAGAAAGTGTATTCACTCTTTGTTGGATGGTATATTCTATAAATGTTCATTAAGTCTAAATTATTGATTGTGTTATTGAGTTCTATGGTTTCTTTGTTCAATTTTTGTTTGGAAGATCTGTCCAGTGGTTTGAGAGGCATGTTAAAATCACCTAGTATTATTGTATTATGATCTATTTGGTTTCTGAGATTGAGAAGGATTTGCTTGACATACATGGATAAGCCACTTTTGGGGCATAGATATTTATGATTGTTATATCTTGCTGATTTATGCTTCCCTTAAGCAGTATGAAATGTCCTTCTTTATCCCTTCTGACTAACTTTGGCTTGAAGTCCACATTATCTGAAATGAGGATGGATACCCCAGCTGTTTTGCTGAGTCCATGTGCATGGTATGTTTTTTCCCATCCTTTCACCTTTAGTCTATGGGTATCTCTTTCTATGAGATGAGTCTCTTGCAGGCAACATATTGTTGGATCTTTCTTTTTGATCCAATCTGCCAGTCTATATCTTTTGATTGATGAATTCAGGCCATTAATATTCAGGGTCATTATTGAGATATGATTTGTATTCCCGGTCCTTTGACTCATTTTATTTATTTATTTGTTTATTTTTGACAGGACTTGGTTTCTTTTTATTTGAGAGTTCCTTTATGATAGCTCCTCCCTTTGCTGATTTGCTTCTTTGTTTTTCATCTCTTCCTCATGGAATATTTTGCTGAGAATATTCTGTAATGCTGGCTTTCTTTTGGTATATTCTTTAAGCTTTTGTTTATCATGGAAGGATTTTATTTCATCGTCAAATTTGAAGGTAAGTTTTGTTGGGTATAAGATTCTTGGTTGGCATCCATTTTCTTTCAGGGCTTGAAAAATGTTGTTCCAGGCCCTTCTTGCTTTTAAGGTCTGAATTGAAAAATCTGCTAATAGCCGTATTAGTTTCCCCCTGAATGTAATTTGGTTCTTTTCTCTCACAGTCTTTAAAATTCTGTCTTTATTTTGTATGTTAGGTATTTTTATTATAATTTGCCTTGTGTGGGTCTGCTGTAATTTTGTGTATTTGGAGTTCTATAAGCCTCTTGAACTTGATTTTCCATTTCATTCTTCAGATTTGGGAAATTTTCTGATATTATTTCATTGAATAGATTGGTCATTCCTTTGGTTTGTTTCTCTAAGCATTCCTCAATCCCAATAATTCTTAAATTTGGCCTTTTCATGATATCCCATAGTTCTTGGAGATTCTGTTCATGATTTCTTACCATCTTCTCTGTTTGTTTGACTTTGTTTTCAAGGTTAAATATTTTGTCTTCAATATCTGAGGTTCTGTCTTCCAGTTGTTCTACCCTATTGGTTGTGCTTTCTATGGAGTTCTTAATTTAGTCTATTGTTTCCTTCATTTCAAGGATTTGTTTGTTTTTTTTTTCAATATCTCTAACTCTTTATTGAAATGATCTTTTGCTTCCTGTATTTGCTCTTTTAACTGTGGATTGGTGCAATCATTCAATGCCTGCATTTGCTCTTTCATTTCATCATTTCCTTCCCTTATCATGTTAATTATGTACATTCTGAACTCCCTTTCTGACATTTCTTCTGTATTGCTGTCATTGGATTTTATTGATGTAACATCTAGATTTGTTTGAGGCATTTTCTTCCCTTGTTTTCTCATGTCATTCAGGTATCAGTGGACTGCTGAGATGTTGCAGATTTCCTCTATTGACTTATAATGTCCATGAAGACTGATAGTGTATCCCCTCTTATCCTTCAGTAGCCTGAAGTCTTGGAGGAAGTTGATAATGTGGTGCTCCACAAGGAAGCTGCCTCTCTAGGGGTGGTGGCCTTCAGGTGGGGTATATTCCCTACTAGTTGGCAGATGTGCCTCCACTTATTGACCAATGGTCAACCAAAGGGGAACTAGGCTGCGGGCTGATGCCAGGCCTGTTTGTGCCTGTGTCTCTGGTTTTACTGTCCCTTTGGGAAAACCTCACCCGGCGGGGAAGACTCACCTGGTGGGGAGGTCTTGCTGGTCAGTTCCCCTCCTGGAGGTTCCCTGCAGTTCACAACTACTGCCTGAGCAAGGCAGCCTTCCCAGGCAATGTTCTCAGGAGCCCAGACCTACCTCCTGGGCCTGGGAGCCTTGCCTTTTGCAGAGGAGTCTCCTTAGGCTGCCCTTCCCCAGAGAAGCTGCCTGCAGTCCTGGAACCTTTGCTCCACCCCTCAGCTTGTCTCTGTGCAGCTCTTCCACCAAGAAGCTTCCTAGGTCCCCAGACCGTGCTTTGCACCTAATCACCTGGCTTTGCGACCTTTCCTCTGAGCAGCCACCTGGAGCCTCGTACAGATGCTCCCAGCCCCTGTGAACCGCCGCACGACTCTTCCTCCAGGCAGCCACCCGGTCTTCTGTTTGGTCACTTGGAGACCAAGCAACTCACTGCACACCTCCTCCTCCTCAGGGCAGCCCCCCACCATTGTTCAGGAGGTTGCTCTGAGTCCAAACAGCTCACCTCCCAGCTCTTCCTCTTGGCAGCCGCCGGAGCCCTGGCGAGTTGCTCCAAAACCAAGGGTTGTGCTGAGCAGCCTCCTCTGCCTTGCACCTAATCTCCTCTGAGCAGCCGCCTGGAGCCTCGTACAAATGCTCTGAGCCCCAGCAACCTGCCACATGCCTCTTCCTCCAGGCAGCCACCCGGTGTTCTCTGTGGTCACTTGGAGACCAAGCAACTCACTGCGCACCTCCCAACTCTTTTCTGGGCAGCCACCAGAGCCCCGGCGGGTTGCTCCAAAACCAAGCGTTGTGCTGAGCGGCCTCCTCTGCAAAGTTCCCAGCTGTCCGTGTTCACTGCTCCAGTGGGGGGAGGGGTATCTTGCCACCTGGTCTTGGCAGTCTTCGTCTGCAATGTTCCCAGGGGCCCGGACCTACCTCCTGGGCCTGGGAGCCTCACCCTTTGAAGATGAGTTTCCTTAGGCTGCCTCTCCTCAGAGAATCTGCCCACAGTCCTGGAACCTTCACTCCACCCCTCAGTTTGTCTCTGCAGCTCTTTCACTGAGAAGCCACCTAGGTCCTGGGACCATGCTCTGCACCTAATCGCCTGCCTATGCGGCCCCTCCTCTGGGCAGCTGCCAAAGCCCAGCGAGTTACTCTGAAACCAAGCGCTGTGCTGATCAACTTCCTCTGCAAAGCTCCCAGTTGTCCATGTTCATTGCTCCAGCGCGGGGGAGGGGTGTCTCGCCAGGCAACTCTACTTCACAAAGTTGTCTGCATTCCAGGACTACCACCTCATCTGGGATGCCTCCCCAATGGGAGACTCACCCGGCGGCTTTGAGTTGGTCCCAAGTCTCTCAATATCTTCTCTTTTGAATCCTGAGTCCTGGAGCAACACGAAATGCAGCCACTACCTAGTCCACCATCTTGAAACCCCTCTGGGGCCTTTTTTTATATGTCAGGCTGAGGGCTTCCTTGTCTTCCCCCAGCTGTCCTGTGCATATAGGGATCATGTAATCATGAAAACTTCCCATGGCAAACAGAGGACAGTGTGGCACCAGCACTGGGTGATCATGAGGGGCTAACTGTGCAATACTCAGATACCTGGAATTGAGAGACTAAACACACAGCACACGCCATGTGCACACAAACCTCCTTAAATATCACACAATAACCACAAAATGTCAGAGATGTAAAATACAAAAATGTAACCCCCAAATGGGCAAAACCTGATTTTCAAAAGCATACAATATTTAAAAATAACTAAATATGTGATGGAATGTACCTACCATGAACAATAGAATCTAATGCATTTCCAAAACACAAAATTCTTTTTTTATTATTATGTTCTTATATCCACTACAAACATATCACATACCCATTGTCTCTGATTTCATTCTTTAAATGTGAGTTGTTTCAAAAATGTGTTCTCATATCATTCCTTACCTTGCAAGGTACAATCAAGAAATTCCCAGAACAATGGAAATGTAAGAACACAACATGCTTCATCCAATTCTACACAATATCCCTTCCAAACATCCATCAAATCAACAAAATTGTGTAAAAATGTTTTATTCGAATTGAGGTTTTATCTCAATAATAAAGACCAGTTTTTAAAAACCCACTGTGCATCCTGAGTGATATCAGCAGAAACTAAGATATGTATTCAGAACCAATTCACTCAATTTCTTAAAGGAATATTATCTTCCCAATGCACAGTCCATCAGACTGAGTAAATTCAGTACCAAAAGCAGCTCTCTTTGTCATCATCTCTAGGTTTCCCAACTGACATTTGCCTTGACATGAAGCAGGCCCAGAGATAAAAGTGCAATTCATTTTGAGAGAACCTGGGAGTATTACCCAGAAATCTTCATCTTTCCAAACACTACTGCA
Source organism: Sciurus carolinensis (assembly GCF_902686445.1). Classification (NCBI taxonomy): domain Eukaryota; kingdom Metazoa; phylum Chordata; class Mammalia; order Rodentia; family Sciuridae; genus Sciurus; species Sciurus carolinensis. The sequence continues at coordinate 1,030,167 of NW_025920110.1, read as the reverse complement.
GTTAAAATTTTGAACAATGCCATTAAATACAGGTGAACACCATTTTTTCATGAACTGCTAATTAAATCCCCACTCCAGCATTTTTGTGAATATCATATAACCTATCTTCTCCTGATAGTTGTCTCATGTTGACAAATGCCTACTCTAAGGCAAAACTGATCACAGAGGGAGCACTGCTGATTCCTACAACATTGCCATGCTGAAAACTCATTGGAAGGCACTTCCACTTAAAAGTGGTAATTTTCAAAACATGTTTTATTCACTTAATTTGAAAGAGGGGAAAATGTTGAAGAATTGGTGGATTGGCATTATCCTGACTATGATAGGTGACTGTATTCTCTTCTGGTCTGACCTGTGAAATTCTTGGCTGGTAAACCAAGCCAAAGTAAAACCAAATATATTCTAATGAATTTTTAGATTCACATTAAAATAATCCTCTCAGAATACTTATTTGCATGGAAATTCCCACTGTCATCCAGGGTTGGTTTTATGGGGAAAGAATCAACACCACCTATTTAAGGATGAATATGGTTGTAGCTGAACACTGGGCAGACAATTTTCCCAATGGTCTGTGGTGGCCTGTGGCAAATCAGAGGACAACATATGTTTGGAAACTTATGTGCTAAGAATGTTATTATTCAAGGAGATTTTTGGGTTTATGCAATCCTGAACCCCAAGACTTTTGAACCACAATCAATTCCTACTTGTCCTTCATTGCCTCCTCCTCCTGGAATTTTTATTTTTTCTTCTTTTTTTTTTATAGAAAAAAAATTCAACCTTAGGAACAGGCAGCACACAGGTAAAACCAGCATGGACAAAAAGGTCTGTCCCACACCTGTTCCTAAATTTATGACTCTCAAATTCTGCAATACATTAATAGTCTTTAAAAGTACTTATTAGAGATTTGCAGATTCCCCTCTAGACAGTCAAAGACTGGATTGATGCCTAACAATTTGCATCCTCAAAACATTTAACACTGGTGGTACGTGGCCCATATTTTGAGAAATACTGCCAACACTATGTTCGATCAGTCTCTGGTTGCCCGGTCCAAAGCAAGTCCTCAAGAAATCTGTTTCCTCATCTTTAAAATAGAAGTAATGTCTACCTCCCAGTTCTACTGGGAAAATTTAAGTTTATAACTTAAAGTACGTACAGAACGATAGTAGGAAATTGTACAAATAGTGTTAGTGCGGATCTGTCCAAGGCTCAAAAGTCCAATGAGAAGAAAATCAAAAGCCTGAGCTCCCTGACTCTCAGTGCCCCCCTTACCCATACATCCCTCTGCTCAATAGCTAGGCTCAGCCTCTCCCTGGAACTGACAGCTGGGAAGAGGGTTTGACTGCGCAGCCTGCGCACTGGAGAAAGGGGCGGGCATGTGGTTCTGGAGGCGGGCCCAGGAAATTGAAAACAAGCCCGTAGAGGTGCAGGCCTGCCAGCCCCTGACTTCCTGCCTAGCTCCCCTTCCAGCCGGTCCTGCTTCCCCGGGACATCGCGGCTCACCTTTCCCGGGAGCCACAGAACCTGAGGTTGATCCTGAGACAACTGTGGCCCCCGAAGCACCAGTGCTGGGAGGATCCGGGGCCATAGAGCCTGGAGCTGAGGCCGTGACCTGGCTGAGAAGCACGCTTGCCGCCTCAGTGCCAGCACCGTCCACCTCTCCCGGGGCTCCGAAGCCCGCCACTGCCTCTTCCAGCAGCCGGGCCTCACAGCGCAGTGCCTCTTCCGCCTTGCGGTGGTTATTCTGCTGTAGGAACTGTAACACCGCCAGCAGAGTCTGTCGGTGGTGGGGAGCACCGGCCTCTGAAGCAGCAGTGGGGACCTGGGCCACCCCCTACGCGGCAGCGGCGGAGACAGCCACCGCGCTTGGGGGTCCCGCCATCCCCACCAGACGATGATGACGCAACGTTCCCACCGCCGCCGTTGGGGCCGTTATTGGGAGTGCCGCCGCTACCCTCGCCTGCGCCGTAGCCAGCCTGCGGAGGTAGCAGCGTTGGCGGTCCCTCAGGCTCTAACTTGACCGCCACCTCCGTCTGCTCGTCCGCCAGCGCCGCCATCTTGAAGCTGAGCCTCCTTGCGCTATCAAGTGTGATTGCGTTTTCGCCACATGGAGGGCGGGGAGGAGCATTTCACCACATCTGTTGTAGGCCATTTACAGCAGTAGGCGGAGCCAGAGGGAAGGAGGAAAGGAATAGGCGTGAGAACTACTCTCAAACAAACAAACAAAAATGAGTTGAAAGAGAGGCAGGAAGCAGGAGTTGGTGATCGCCTATTACATTTGCCTGATAATAATTGCCGATTATTGCTGGCCAGCTATATCTACTCACTGTGATAGACATTTTACATTTTATGTCCTCCTTTGGTTCAGAAATCTTGTCCCTATTATTCCTCGGGACTTTACAAATGGCTTAACGGAAACCCAAAGAGGTTAAATAACTTGTCAAAATCACACAAGAAAAAGAGGAAGTGTCAAGATTCAAATCCAGGATTTTAACTCAAAGCACATAACTTTTACCAGAAGGAGGCTTCTTTAATACTGGTATTGTTTTATATTGTAATCTGGTTAGTGGTTACTTTTTAATTTTTGTAATTTTTACTTTTGTAAAAATCCAACTGAATGCTTAAGCTTTGTAAACTTTGCAGCATATATTTCAATTAAGTTTTTAAATATCAGTTTTGTGATTGTTAAATGTGTATGTTATGTTTTCATGCTGCTATCCATTATACATAAACTGCATTTTAATTGTAATTTAAGTCATACATGCTTCATAAGGTATAAAACCTTGCTGGTTTGCTTTTGTTTGGGTTTTGGTACCAGGGATTAAACTCAGGGGCACTATTGAGCCACATCCCAAATCCATTTTGCATTTTATTAGAGACAGGCTCTCACCGAGTTGCCTAGTGCCTCAATGTTGCTGACACTGACCCTGAGCCTGCGATCCTCCTGCCTCAGCCTCCTGAGCCGCCGGGATTGCAGGCATGTGCCACCGAGCCTGGCTCCTGCTGCATAGTTTATCTCATTTGAACTTTGTAACTTTGTGGGATAAGTACAGACAGATGAAAAGTTAACCTGGGATATTGGGGAAACCTAGCACAGTTGTTCATGTTATTGTTTTTGAGGTCTTATTGGCTTATTGACCTGAAGAATTACTTGATTCACTATAACCCAAGTGCCCAGTTTCTAAAATAAAGATGATAATACCTAGTGCTCTGAGGATTTAATGAGATAGTCTAGTATGTGATACCCAGCATATAATAAATATCCATTGGTTATTTTTATTTTATTTTCAAAGGTATTCTGTAAATATTTGATCAAGTAAGTCCAATCATAATGTTCAGGGAAATCTCAAGATTGACATAATCTCATTCAACTGGGTATCTAAAGTAAGAATATGAAACACAGAGAACAGGGAGGAAAAAGATGAGCAAGAATTGGCTAACATTTGTACAGCACTGACCGAGAATCTGAATCTGATTGTACACTCATGTGTGTGTGTGTGTGTGTGTGTGTGTGTATTTTAGTTGTTAATGGACCTTTATTTTACTTATTTATATGTGGTGCTGAGAATCAAACCCAGTGCTTCACATGTGCTCTACAACTGAGCCACAACCCCAGCCCCCTGATTGTACACTCTTAAGAGATTGGGAGAATTCATCCCTTTACTCCAAATCTTTCAACTGTTATTTTTCTGATTCATTATTCCCTATCTTAAAATTATTTTGTAGCCAGGCACAGTGGCACCTGCCTGCAATCCCAGAGGCTCCAGAGACTGAGGCAGGAGAATCACAAACTCAAAGCCAGCCTCAGCAGTTTAGCAAGGCCCTAAGCAACTCAGCAAGACCCTGTCTCAAAATAAAAAACAAAATGGGCTGCAGATATGCTCAAATGGTTAAGCACTCCTGGGTTCAATCCCTGGCACTAAAAGAATAAAAAAAAAATCGATAATTGAATGCTTAGATGGGAAATGCCATGAATTACAGGCCCAGGTGTGCTTTCTTAACTACTCACTAGAAAGATGTTTTATCCTATTGTGAACAAAATTTTGATGCATACGTTAATCTTGTGACTCAGGTGCTGGACACTGGATCCATCTGTACTGCTGAAGCCCAGATACTGGATCCCACAAAGCTATAGCCACCCTTCTCCCTTCTTTGTCTCTTAAATTCCAAAAGGTCTATTAAAAAAATGATTTTAAAAAATACACCTTTTGTAAATAACTCACAAAAAGAACAAAATCAGAGAGAATGAGTGTGTGGCATGTTTGTGGTGGATATAATAAAATTCCAATAAAAATGGATTTTGTATTTTGGAAATGCTTTACATTCCGTTTTTCCTGGTAGTTAACATCTTTCACATCTTCAGTTACTCTTAAAATTTTTCTACTTTTGAAATTCAGGATTTGCCCATTTTGGATTTTTATTTTTGTATTTGAGCAGAGATTTTTTTCTTTACATCCCTGATGTTGAGGTGTGCTTTTTATTTTAAGAACAACCATTCAGTACTGAACTTCCAAATATCTCCTTGCTTAAGTTTAGGTGGTTGTGTGTAAGTTCTGTAGAGTAAATAAAGCCTTTCCTCAGAGATCTTATGGCAGAAAAGCCAAATCAGCATAAGTGTAAACACTGTCCTTTGCAAGCTACAGGATAGGTCCAAGAATCTGCAAGATCATTTGTATACTTTGCAAGTTGAGTTATTGTCAGTAATTACCTTTGCTTAATGAATGATCTTGAAATTTCTTCCTGATGTATTCCTATACTGTTTTGAAACTGAAGAAATGTTCTTGTATTTTGGGGGAGATAATTAACAATGACATTTTTCAAGAATCTGCTCACTGTAGTTGGTTTTCATCTCCAACCATCCTGTGTTTAGTTCATCACACACTGCTCTTACCTCATCTCTTTTTATATATTCACCTTTCAATGTTTGTAACAATCCTCTCTTTCATCATGATGTATGTTAGAAGATGATATGCTTTGAAAAATTGTGCTCATCAAATCACAATCATTCCCTTTTAAAATCCATCACATCACACTACAGGAGCATATTTTTGCCAGATTCTGAGGTACTGGGCTATAGTCTACATTCTCCAGGAGCTGCTTAAAGGACCCTAGCATCGTCACAGAAGGACCTGTGTCAGACTGGTAGTAGTAAGTGCAAGAGTTTGAATGCTTCTATCAAGACACATTAACCAAATATTTCTGCTCTAAAAAGGTGAGTTCAAGGCCCCCCCTAGAAACTCCGATCATGAGAATTCAGAGTGCAGGCTAGTTGTGGGCCAGCAGCAAAGTAACTGGGAACTGGCAGATGGCAAGTGCATCTCTCCTAATTTCCTAACTCTTTTCTGGCCTCTATCACATGTGCTCAGTGATGCACTCCCTCTTCTCCTCACAAGACATTGTTGGACCACCACCCACCACTTACAGGTCAAATTTCAAATGTCTAGCTCTCCTGTGTTTGGATGTTCAAGGAAAATGAAGGAAACCCCACCAGATTTTGTGGATGTTTCCCAATTCAGTCATCACTGAATCCATTGAGTTGCACTGGATGATCCACTGCCCTCAGCTGTCAACAGCCATCATTCCAATTCCCTGGTATGACCCATCAGTTATGTCACCTGTCAAAATTCCAAGGGATCCCAGACTGGGAGGAACAGACACAGATGGCAAAGCCACTTGGGTCAGTGCTTGCCTGAGTGATCCTTGTGGCCTCCTGAACCCATCCAACCCTCCCAAGGTCAACTTGTCTTGGTGGTCAATTGCCTGCAGCAGGAGAAGGTGGCCACGTGGCAGAAATGCCTGGTGTGGCCGAACGTGTTCAGCGCCATCTAGTGGGATTGCAGGTTGGTGCAGGCTGTCAGTCTTCAGCTTGGTTAATAGCACTGGACATATCTAGATTGGACAAAGGCCTGCAGGGTTGAGCCAACAACATACTCAGTTTTTCAGCAACTGGGTGAAGAAGTTAGGATCACATTTGTTGAAAGCAGTAGATTCTGGGACTCTTCCCCTTCCTCTTCCCTGTGAACATCACTGCTGAGCTGGCACTTTACTTGAATCTTTGTCTCAAGCAGTTAGGAGGGGAAGCTTTTCTGGTGACCATGGGAACAGTGACATCATTGTGCTGCATTCTGCCTTTCTGTGACATCGAGATATCTGTAGAACATTCAGGATGTCACAGGAGGCACTCATATAAATCCATGATGCTCCAGGCCCAGAAACACACCCTGGGGTGAGAAACAAAATAAACTCTCCTACCTGAGCCTGGTATCTCCTTACCCTTCAATCCCAAGTTACTGGATGCCAGTCCTTTGGACTTTTATTCTCATTTCAGAGGTTTGCTGTTAAAAACCTTAGGCATTTCTTTGAGAATGATGAAAACTACAATAGAAGGATTTTGAATGATGGGCAGTTCAGTGGATGTAACTTTGTAGACCTAAGCTCAGTGTAGTGATTCTTGAAAAGATTTGTTGCAAATACAACCACAGGGAGTATAAAATTAAATTTCACTATTTTTTTATTCTGCCAACACATATTGTTCCTGTGATCACTGATGCCATGAGCCATCACCACTTCTGTTTGTATGTTTATTTTACAGACATCATTTTGCTAAGTTGATTAGGCCTTTCCTAATTTAGGAAAACTGACTTTACCCTGGAGTGAGTACTTCCTCAGCCACCCACATAACTGAAATAATAGGAAAGGTCCATCACCTCCTCTGGGCCATTTTTTTTTTTGCCTAGATATCTGCTGGTTAGAAATTTTGAAAGGGAAATTCCAGGAGGAGGAGGCAGTGTGGAGAAAATAGGAATTAATTGTGCTTCTAAATTTGAGGTTCAGGTTTGCATGAACCCAAAATTCTCCTTATATAATAATGTCCTGAGTATATAAATTTTCCCACATGTGCCTTTCTCTCCTTTTCTCTAGAACACCACAGCCATTTGGAAAATTGTCTGCTCAGTATTCATCTACTATGCTTTACCTTCTTACATAGACAGGGTTAAATTTTTTTCCCATGGCATCTTGAAGTCTGTGGGCCTTTCTAATCAACTAAGAATTTTGAGAATATTATTTTAGATGTGAAATTAAAAATTCATTAGAATTTCTTTGGTGTTGAGTTGCATTGATTTTTCAGTCAAGTATTTCAGAGTCAGACTGAAAGAGGATCCAGTTACTTACAATATGCAGTCTGTTCAGATAATGCCAACTCTCCAATTCCTCAACTTTTTCACTTTAATGAATGATCTTCAGGAAATTATATTTATCTGCTTTAAGGAAAAAAATTTACCCACTAGTGCAGCAAAGTATATAGCATATGCATCCTGATTGTCTTTCCTGTGGTGACACATACTCGAATACTGAAATGTACAATCAAACATACAAATAAACATATAAGTAATATAAAGAGCTGGGTTGTGGCTCAGTGGTAGAGCACTTGCATACAATGTGTGAGGCACTGGGTTCAATTCTCAGCACCACATATAAATAAATGAATACAATAAAGGTCCATTAGCATCTAAAAATATTTTTTAAAAAATAAGTGAAATGTAAAAGAAAACAAAGTAAAAATACTAATACTTGCATCAAAATGCCAAATATATATTGCCTCTCCAACAGTCACATTCATTCATTTTATGCATAAAGAACTGATAAATTCTTGACTTTAAATAAATATGCAAATATTTTATATACCTTTTTAGTACCTGATTTGAATTCATTGAATAATAAACATGCTGTACATTATACATTTTCTATGGCTCCATTTTTTAAGTAGTAAAACTACTTAATTAAGTTTAAATTAATTTTGATTGAATTTTCCAACTTACCACTGTTAATAAAGAGCAAACATTAACACTGAACTAATTTTTCAGCATTCCTTCCCAGTGAACATAGTGGTCTGAATGCTAAAATGGGATATCAGTACCACTATAGTGGCAGGACCCTGGAGACAATTATTTAACCTAAGGTCTTTATTCCCTCATCTGAAAACAGGTATGATAGCTATAGGACAGGCTTTTTGTGAGGATTTAACAAAATGATATAGTACCTTGCAGAGGATGACATTAATGTTAATTTCTTTCAAGGAGTTTATATTATGCATTCAATGTTTAAGTGACCCCCAAATTTCTATGTTGAGGTTCTAATCTCCCAGGATGTGAAGCTCTGGGAGGTAATTAGGTTTAGATAAGGTCCTGCAGAAAGGAACTCATAACAAGATCTGTGCCATTATAAAAGGAAAACAGCTCTCCCTCTCTCTCTCGTATCTCCTCGCCACACACAGTCACCAGAGGAAAGTCCAGGAAACCACACATTAGGAATATAACCATCTACAAAGCAGGAAGTAGACTCTCATTAGAACTCTAATATGGCACACTCATAACAAACTTCAGAACTGAGAAAATACCTGTTTTTCAAACCATCCACTGAGGTATCTTGTTATGACAGCTTGAGTAGGCTAAGAGTATATTTTAAAATATCTTTTTCAAAAGAGATTTTGGAAAGAAAAATAATTTTCATGCCATCCAATATGCCATGGATTTACAAATCTACCTCCTCAATTACAGTATCCACTAACATAAGTTACTGCAGAACACAATTACAACATTATGAGATTTACTGGCATATGTCTATTGATTTTCCAATTTGGCCAAAAAGGAGAGAAAATCGGATAAGACCAGCAAGCTACACTGAATACATTTTTCTGGCCCTTGTCAATTATTCTTTCCAGGTAAATATTTTGTAGACATCAATAGTAAACACCAAATAACTATACTGTGGGCAAAATAATGACAAAGAATCCATGAATGACAATAAGAATTCTCAAAAGTTAATCCAATCAGTCCTTCTCTTCACTAGTTCAAAGAAAATGGCAACATTATAGGCTGTACCCTAGCCAAGTTTTCTGTTATAGGCAGTTTGTACTTCATGATTGCTATATAAAGCACATTTTAAATGCCATTAACTTGTTGCTTATCTTCAGAATTTAAAATAAAAAATCATCATTGTTTTATAATACATATTCTCAATAACTATTTTCTATTTAAAAGTTCAAGCTAAAATTACTCACTTAAAATTCAAAAGAACCTAAAAGTATTATTTATTTCCATGTAGAAAAGGAGTGACAATTTATAAAATATTTTTTAAAAAATTCTAGAGAATATTTTATGAGTTGGATTTAACATGTAATAGATTTTTCCAAAATGAAGGAACAAATTAAGTATTTCTCACCCTGGAAGTATAAAAGCTATGTAGAAAGTCAGGATATGACACTATAATTTTATGAAAACTAGGAAATAGCAATAAATATTTAAAATAAAACACCTCATATATATTCAACATTAATAGACAATGATAAAGAAAATGCATAAAACAAGTATTCACAGATAGTTTTCTAATATTAAGGGACATTATTATGTTCACATTTGAATCACTTCCTTTGTTGTCATTATAGTTCTAAGTTCACAATAAAATATTCACACTGCTTTTCAGTTAGTATTACTTCATCAATGAAGAATATGAAGGAAAATATTATACTAAAAATAAGGGAGAAAATGGCATGCATTGATAGAACAAAGAAAATGATTTTATAGTCCAGCTCTTGCCACCAAAATTGTGGGACTGAATCAGTATTTGAAAATTAAACATATCAACAGACATACATAAAAACCTACTTGGCCAACACAGCTATCCTGTGCTACAGAGAAAAAGTTTATATTTTCTATATTTTATGAAACTAATGATGTGTTAGAAAGAGTTTAGGTGGACAGGGTTATCACACACATTGGATAAATTATTCTGATTTTATCTTTCCTTACTATCTTTCTTTTGTTCTTCTGGTAAACAGAACATATGACAGTCTACACTATTTTAACTATCTAACAATGAAAGTACTTCATTGGGTCTGAACCAAGGAGCAGAGTAAATTATACACTTTATAAGTGCTTATTTTATTTATAGGCAAATTAAGACATTAACAAGACTTATTTGTAGCTTCAAGGAAGATTTTTAGATCAAATAAAATCCCATTTTGTCCAATGTGTTAACAAAGTTGGTCTAAAGCACAGTAACTCTGATTTGTTATTCTGTTCATCTTGCACTAATGTTTTTCTAAAGAAATCCTTCAACAAACCCCTCCAAATAATATAAAGTTTGAAGAGAGAATTATCCGTCTTTAAGTCAAGCATTTTCTGATAAGTGACAGAAGGTCCAGCTGACTACACTTTGCTGAGCCTAGAAATGACCAAGATTCAAAACAAAATTGCTACTTCTGTGTCTAGAAAATTAAGACACAGGCTAAGAGGCAATGGAAACAAAACCAGTGTGATGTCTTTGGTAGACATATTCACAGGAACAAGAGGCGCCATGTATTTCAACCTAATATTTTTGCCATTTTTGCAGAAGAAAAGTTAATTATTAGTGGTCATGGAACATTCTAGGTCCCAGAAAGGAAAAGATGGGAGGAAAAGAGGAGTTCAAAGCAGTTCACAGTCAGAACAAGCTCAGGCACCCTATCATTAGCAAAGGTTTCCAAAGCATACCCCCCAAAAAGAATGGGTGTAAAGTGGGGTAGGAGAAAGGGATGCCACAAAAGAGTCGATGTGGCAGTGTGGGGGTGATGGGAGGAAGAGAACCTGGAGCTAGCCACCCGAGTTGGGGTGCAGAGGAATTGGGCCCAAAGATACCCAAAACAATGACTGGGACCACACAATTCTTGCCACTCCCTCCTGTGGTTCTTTGGGTGTCTCACATTCCTTCCACCTCTGGCCCACTCTGCATGCGAGGGCTCCTCTTGCTTCTCTGCGCACCCACCATCCTACAGCCTCAGTGTCTCCCAGAAGCTGGAAGAGCAGCGGACATCACCTCCTCGCCCACTTCCTGTGGACCCGCACCCCTTCCTTCCCCCCAGGAGGCGATGGAGCAGAGCGACCCGCGGCCCCAACCTCTATCCCGCCTAGAGGACCTGTGTGTCTCAGGGGACTTTCTGCCTCTTCCCCTCCTCTGCCTCACGGGGATACCGGCCTCCCCTGGAGACCAAAGCAGCAGGAAACGTCAGGGGCGGTGACCAGATGGGTCCCCCGTGAGGAGCAGGAGAGACACCCTACCCAAGCCCCAGAAATGCCCGGGCAGTCCGGGGCAGCGCCCGACCCCATGGGCGACCGGCATGCGGAGCCTCAGTGCTGTGACGCAGCCGTCACTTCCCGCTGAGCCTGACCCCCCCTGCACCACCTTCTGTGCCAATTCCCGTGCACCCTCTTGCCCCAGGGTAGCAGGGACAGGGGACAGTACCGCCAACTCACCAGTACGTGTGGGACCGTGTCCATGGGGAGTCACGAATTGAAAGCGGCTCCAAAGACACAGGCAAGGAAAGAGTGCAGGTCCAGGTACCAGAGCCCAGCAGCCCTGAAGTGCCTCTGTGGTGCAGACCTCCGCTGCAGCTCTCCACTTCCCACCTGGTTTAAGGCCCTGGTGCCCTGTTCCCACGTACCCTAAGGCCTGGGCAGTAGACACAGAGGATAGCACTATGCACTTGTCAGAACGTGCTGGGCCATGTCCCAGGCGAGGAGGGACGCCCGACTGAGGCTCCTCTTCCTCTTGGACTGAGCCTGGGACACACAGAGTTGAAGGGAGGGGGGACCATGAAAGTTCATTGCATATGCTTGACATTCTCCCTCCGCCTGCGGATGGACACCTCCACCTGTTCCCTCAAAACAACAAGTCAGTGAAAGAAGACACTTCTGTGAAAAGGATCCAACCAGAGGCGTGGAATGGAATACCCAGTACCAAAAAAAAAAAAAAAAAAAAAAAGCAAAGAAACAGAACAGTACTAAATGAACTACCATCTTAAAAGTTATAATCATAGAACTCAAAGAATACACAAACTTGCGAATAAAAGAGCATGTTTCTTTCCCCTTCTTTTAAATGTTGTGTTATTATGCTGATGGAGTTTAATTAGAAAATCATCTTTAAAGAGAGATATGAAAGATAGATTTTTTATATTCTTTATTTCAGTAAATCTAGCAAATGTCCAAAATATACATTGTTATCCCTATTGAATGTGAAGTCAAAGGCACAGAATAATTAACATTACAGGATGAACAGAATGGTCACACAGTTACCAGGCAGAAGATTCAGGTTTGGGGAAGGGATTCAAAGATCTTTGAAACCCAGACCCTGCCTTCTCTATTTGCAGGCCTTGGAGTTCCACATAATTTTTCCAGGACTCCAAATTTAACTTGAAAAGAGGAATGACAAATAAACATGCCCAGAATTTATATCCTCCAAGCCTTCCCCCTTACCAATCCCATATATGCCTTATTTTCTTCCTCATGCAAACATTAATATTTTCTTAACTAGATAGGAGCTCCAAATTAGTCCATTTTCTGTCAGTGACATTGTAAAACTGGGTTGGGGGAGAACATTCCCTCAAAATCTGTATTATCATGGTGAAATAATCTTAATAAATTTTAACTCTCAAATATTAGACTTACATAAATGTTGCAAAACTAGTTTAACAGTTCTTGATTATCTCTCATCAGTTTCCAATGGCATTAATATTTTTGTCCCTTAAGTTAAAGCATCAATACCAGGAAATTTACATTTGTGTATCCATCATCAAACCACAGATCATATTCCAAGTTCATGTATTCCACTAATAGTTTCTTGTTTCCAAGAGTCTAGGACACCATGCCACATTTTTGTTATTTTTTGTACTCTCTTTCAATCTTAAAACAGTTCCTTAGTCTTTCCTTGCTTATTATGAGTTTGATTTTTATGAGTATTTTTATCAATTTTTTTTGTAGAATGTTCTTCAGGTGATTGGGCCTTATGTTTTATCATGATTGGATTGAATGTATAAATGTTTTACATAAACACCACAGACAAGATAACACGTCCTTCTCAATGCATTGCATCAAAACGTTCATAATGTTAATAACTATTACTACTGGTGATGTTCATCGTGACTTTATGGTTACAATGACATTTTCTAGATCACTGTCTTTCATTTGTAGTTCATAAGTATTTGGGGATAGATGCTTTGAAACTATGATGATTGCCTGTTCTTTTCAAACTTTCATCTGCTACTCTTAGCATCCATTGGTAGAGCTTGGCTGCAGCAATAATTTTTGTGGGTGTTTGCCTATTGGTTATTTTTGCTCAAGGCTGATTTGACTCTACAGAAGTTCAAGTGTATCTACATTGCACAAGATGCAAAGTTTTTCTTCCTCAAGTCTTCAGAACCTCTAAGGAATGTAAATGTATTTCTCTTATTCATTATTAGATTCCATGAAAAATGCAACTTATCTTCAGTCAATAATGTGTCTCACTTTCTCAGTCACCTAATTTTCTTTGAGACTAGGGTGTAATGAATGAAAAAGAAGACTCTGCATCTTGCACCATCTGAGACTATTTTCTACATAAATTCTTATGACAGAAGGAAACATCACCAGTATTCTTTACAGTGTGATAGATGATGAAAGATAGAAAAATTATTGATTTTATTAGTTATACTTATGACTATTAAGCCTTTAATGCAACAAATTCAATTATGTATTAAAAAAACTCTTCAGGCTCTACTTGTTTTTTAATACACTTGTTTTACCCTTTCTTAAGCTGAGTTGTATTTCAAAGGAAGCATAAAAATAGCCTGAAATATTGTACTCTTTTACCATGAAGGAAAAAAATTTTCCCAAGCAAAATTTGGAGAATTAAATGACTAAAAGACCCCCATCCTCCTACTCTATCAAAGAAAAACAGAGATGAAACTCATGTAGTAGACTTGGTTCTGCTTCTGTATCTATGGATGTCCCAGGAAAATCCTTAACTTCTTTAGATTTCCATTTCTCTAAAATTAAAGACAGATGATAGTAGCTAAGTAATCTCTAATATCTCATATTTCATGAAGCATCCAAAATGTTTTTATTCAATCTAATACAGGACAACTGTGAATTATATAGTTAAGAAAGTTCATTGATTTACCCAAACATATTTTAATATGGTTTATTTATTATTTATACTACTGCATATTTTATTTATCCCCTTGCTGTAAATTAATTCCAAATAAATTAATTCCAAATTAATTACTTAGAACTTGTATATGAGCAGGTTTACTTTTATCATTTGCACTTTATGTATTCAATATCTTGTGAATTATATCAAGACAACAAATAGCAGTGACCATGGCATATTTTAAGAATTCACAGTGAATTTTTTTCAATGTACATTAGTTTTTCAATTTGCCCATGCCAAATGGAACTCATGCAAAATTATAGAGCAAGCAATTCAATATTACACAAAATTATATAATTTAACCTTCCCACTATTTTACTTCTTTATCAAGGTTCTTCTTTACCAGGAGCCACACATAAAACTCAGTGTATCTCAGCCATCACTGTGCTTTCATAACTTGTCCAGTGCTGTCACTGTAGACCTTCATAATAAGATTTGATGTATTCAATGGAAGTCAACAGGAATGAGTGCAAGAACATCCTAGTTAGATTTGAGAGATCTGAACATGGACTCAGAAAAACTGAGTTCAATCATTCAAATGTTATGCCATGGGACATAGGCTATTTGAATTTGATTTCTTAGCTAACATGAAAGGATTTAAGGAAAAGAAAGTTTCCCTAAGGAAACTGTGTGGATTAAACAATGGCATACTGAACTTCTTCTGCTATTATAAAGTATATCTTTATATTAAAGGAAAACCCTTCCACTGAATCAGAGAATTGAATAATTTCTGAATTACAGAATGAGTGTACATCTAAAGTAAAGCAGAACCAGACAGAAATTTTTCTATGTTCAAATATAAATACACTACCAATATAACTCCACATCATGTACAAGCACAAGAATGGAATCCTAATTAGAATAGTTATACCCCATGTATGTATAATATGTCAAAATATAATGCCATGTATATGTAAATAGAAGAAATTCCAAAAAAAAGTAAAGCAGAAGTATAATAACTCCCAACACACAATACAAGTAAGGGAAAAATGAGAAAAAATTTTCATAATACCCCAGTTTATAAAAATGATTCTAATCCTAAAAGCTAGACATATATTAATAGATTACAAACTTTTTTTTTCTAAAGTAGGCATTAGTTCTATACATAGGAATAAACCTTGCACAGAATTAAGATCTAAAAAATGGGAGTGCACAGCTGGAACTTCCAAATTAAGAGAGAGAGAGAGAGAGAGAGAGAGAGAGAGAGAGAGAGAGAGAGAGAAATAACTTTCTATGAATCAAATGCACTTGGGCAATATTCACATTCTTATTTGATACATAGGTGGATGTTCATCTTATCTACTGCATAGTAGACTTAAACCAAACCTACTAATGTATCCAGAAAACTCAATTAAAACCCAACTTTTATTTTATCCATGGAGAGAAATACTGGAGAAACTGACTTACACATCTTCAAAGAAAACACATGGCAAATACCTCTATTCATCAGCCTGACAAGTCATTGAACAAATGTGCACAAACAACCCTGAAAACTTGATCATTTAGATAGAAAAAATAAATATCTATAAATATATGTGCATATATGTGTATATGTATATATATATATATATTCTGCACATATATATAAAAGCAAAGTTTGCAAGTAGAAAACTGACATAAAATTAAGAGATTTTAAAAAAAATTATTGTCAGTTGTCTCTGGAAATATGAATAGCCAATGAGTAAAAACAAATTGAGTGAAGAAGCACCAGAAAAAATAATAAGAATTAAATGATCTTAGCCACATCAAATTTTAAATAGGATGGTTAATTAACAGAAGGAAGGAAGCAATATGTAATTAGTAATTACAAATGTAGTTAAAGCAAAAATCCCTAAAATCCAAAACAAGAAGAAAATGATAGAAAATGCAAAGTCATTAAGAGGTGTGGAGAATTAATCCATCTAAAAGGAAGTCTAGAAAGAGAACAAAGCAATTATCAACATGGTGGATATGATAGAGGGTGTTTTCCTGAACTTGAAAAAGTAATATTTTCAGTATGCACAAATCCACTTCCTTCAAAACAGAAGGAATGGAAAAAACATACTAGATAAGTTAGAATTCCATTGGTCATGATAATACTCTAAGGAAGTTCAAATTTTTATGTAGCAAAAATCATGTGACATTTGTCTTCCTGTTTCTGATGTATTTCATTTAACATTATGTTCTCCATTCTGTTCATGCTGCTGCATATGACAGGTTTTCATTATTTTAATGACTGAATAATATCTTATTATTAATATATATATATATATGTATATAACATTGTCTTTTTCCATTCAACCACCAATGAATAACTAAATTGACCTCAAATCATAGCTTCTGAGAATAGCGCTGTAATAAACGTGCACATCTAAGTATCTCTTCAATATATTGATTTCATTTCCATTAGTTACTTAGTAGTGGAATAGCTGGATTGCATGTTAGTTTTATTTTTAGTTTTTTGAGGAATCTCCAGTTTTCCACAATGACTACTAATTTACATTCCCACTATTTGAAATTTCCACTTTCTCCACATCCTTGATAGCATTTTTTTGGTTGGTTTGTCTTTTTGATTATATCCATTCCAACTGGGGTCAGATGTTTTCTTATTGTGATTTTGATTTGCATATCCTTCATGAGTGGTGATGTTGAGTGATTTTTCATAAATTCATGGCCATTTCTTTATCTTCTTTCATGAGTGCCTAGTCAGTTTATTTGTTCATTTTACTGAATTTCTTTCTGTTCAGTTTATTAAGATCCTTGTATATTCTGGGTGTGAATTTTCAAAGGATAAATATTTTATAATTATTTCATCCCATTCTACTGATGATCTCATCACTACTCCTTGTTTCCTTTGGTGTGCAAAAGATTCTTAGTTTGATGTTATCCCATTTGTCTATATTTTTTATTGCCTGTGTTGTTGGAGTCCTAGCAAAAATAATTTTTAAAATAAAATTACCTGTAATAATGTCTTGAAGTATATTTTCATTATTTTTCTAGTTTCCCAATGCATTTAATGGTTTCATATCTTACATTTAAATTTTGATCCATTTTGAACTGATTTTATACACTGAGAGTAATCTAGCTTCATACTTCAGCATGTGAATACCTAAGGAGACTGTCTTTTCTCCAATTTATGTTTTGAGTATCATTTTCAAAGATTAGTTGACTATCCATACATAGATTTACTTTTAGTTTCTCTGTTCTCTTCCATTGGTCTGTGTGTGTGTGTTTTTTAGGCCTGTACCATGTTGTTTGGGTTAATATAACTTTTCAGTATATTATATTATGTTGCTTCCAGCTTTATTCTTTATATTCAAGATTTCTTTGTCTACTGAAGTTTTCTTGTGATTCCACATGAATTCTAAGCTTATTTTTTCTTATTTCTTTGAAGAATGTTGTTGGCATTTTGGTGGGGACTGCATTTCACCTGCATGCGGCTTAGGTAAGACACACTAAGTCCTACCCCTTGCTCCCCACTGCTCTTGCAGTGGCTGTATTTGCCTCTCATCAATGTCTCAAGTACCAGAGTCAGTGATATTGAAAAATGCTATATGTATTTTACTTCTATAGTAGATTACTCCAAAACTAGTGTTTAAAACAACACAAACAAATTTTCATAGATTTGCATGGGAGAAGCCCGAGACCGGACTCATTGAATTACACTCAATGTGCCAGCACAGATGTGTTCTCTACTGGAAGGTGCTAGGCCAAATCTGTTTCTTCATTTTTTCCAGTTTTTTTAATTTTTATTTTTATTTATTTGTTTATTTATGTATTTATTTATTTATTTATTGTGCTGGAGATTGAACCCAGGGCTTTGTGCATGCCAGGCAAGCATTCTACCAACTGAGCTATGTCCCCAGGCCCACTTTTTCCAGCTTTAAATTGGAAATTGCAGTCCTTGAACCTTGACTGCTTTCCTCCATCTTGAAACCAGCAATCTTATAACTTTTTGACTAATCTCCCATGTTCACATCTACCATTCTGACCAATTCTTGGAAAACATTTCTGTTTTTAAGGAATGGTGTTTTTAGATTGGGTCCACCTGGATAACAGAGGACAACATCCTTATATAAAGAACTTTAAAATTGAACACATAAGCAAAGTCCCTTTTGCCACATATGGTAACATGCTTACAGTTTGAAAAGGTAAGATTATTACCAAGCAAATTTCCTCTTTTTCCCCTTGAGTATTTTATATCCCAAAACTATATTTAAAAAATCCTTTGTCTAGCCATACCTATGTATGTTGGGTAATGCCTGTGTAACTCCTGGTAGCTGATAATGGAAGCGGTCTCAGATTATTATGGTTCATCTTGAAGGTGGCTTCCCTTGGATAACAAACTATAAGCTGGATAATCAATCAAAGGACATTTTTAGAATCTGTTTTAGGAATTATCATTATAGAAGAGGAGTCAAACAAGATAAGAATTGGACAAAGGAAGAGATCAGGCTGCTATCAAATAAAGAGCCTACAGAATGGGAGATCTTTGCCAACTGCTACTCTAACAGGGAATTAATATCCAGAATATATACAGAACTCAAAAAATTTAAAACCAAAAATAAATAAATAACCCAATTAATAAGTTGACAAAAAATAGATTAAATAGACACTTCTCAAAAGAAGAAATACAAATGGCCAATAAATATATAAAGAAAGTTCAACAACTCTAGCAATCAGGGAAATGCAAATGAAAAGTACATTGAGATTTTATTTCACTCCAGTCAGAATGACAATTATCAAGAATACAAATAATAATACAAGAATACAAATAATAATAAATTTTGGCAAAGATGTGAGGGAAAAGGTAAACTCATACATTCTTGGTGGGACTGCAACTTAGTATCACCACTCTAAAGCAGTATGAAGACTCCTCAAAAAAAGTAGAAATGAAAATAACATATGACAAATTATCCCCCTTTTTGGTACACATACAAAAGATCTAAAATCAGCATATTGTAGGAAAGCAGACAAATCAATGTTTATTGTAGCAAATTCACAGCATTCAAGCCATGGAACCAGTCCAGAAGCCTATCAAAAATTTTTGAATAACAAAATACAGCATATATACACAATGGAGTATGACTTAGCTATAAAAAAATGAAATTATGGCATTTACTGGTGACTGGATGACACTAAAGAATATCATTCTAAGTGAAGGAAGCCAGACTCAGAAAATCAAGGGTTGAGTGTTTTATCTGATATGCAGAAGCTAGTTCAAAATAAAGGAAAGAAAGAAAGAAGGAAGGAAGGAAGGAAAGAGAAAGAAAGAAAGAAAAGAGAGAGAGAGAGAGAGAGAGAGAGAGAGAGAGAGAAAGTGTAGGAGGATTTCATGAAAACAGAAGAGAGATCAGTTTAGTTCAGTAAGGGAATTGAGGGGGAGGGAGGAGGGATAGGGAAAGGGAGGAACAGTGGAATGAATCTGATCAAACTTTCCTATGTATATATATGAATATAACACAGTGAATTTCATATATATATATATATAATATATGTACATTTGTCTGTAATTCACTGATTTAAAAAGATACATAATTGCAAGTATCACTACATTAGAGATAAGGGAATGGGGCACAGGATGGGAGGGAAAGGGAAGTCCTGGGGACTGAATTGGAGCAAATTATATTCCATGCTTGTTGTATGATTATGTCAAAATGAATCCTAATATTATGTATAAATAAATGAACTAATAAAAACAGCATTAACTGATAGTGCATTGAAAGATTTTTTGAATAGAATATATTCCTTTAGATAATCCTGTGTTAATCTGAAGACCAGTATTTTAAGTTAAGTACATTACCAGTCATTGGATGCTGAATACCTCCTGGGAAGTGAGGGAGTCTCCCACCCAGAGGAACTTCCAGGGAGATATGGCAACAAAGAGTCACTTGGCAGCAGCACTCACTGCAGATTGGGAAATAAGTTCCTCTGTTTTCAGTGAACATCTGAGAAGCTCAACACTGTATCCACAACTTCCTTCTGACCTTGTCTGCATATCCTCTTACATTGTAAACATTTTTTCTTTTCCCTGGTGTCTACCCAACCCCCTCATACAACCATTACTAAAAATTATGTGCTTTTTGTTTAAATATGCCTTTTCCAGCTCCATTATATTCATTCTGTTAACAAATCCTGCCAAATTAGTTCTTTCTCATTTCAACCTCAATGGACTGGAATAAATTGTGTGGAGCTAAAATGTGTAATGTCATTTGTATGTGTAATATCATTTATCATTTTTCTGTTTTCCACAATAAATCTAATATCAGGTTGTCCCAATAATGGGATAGTAAAAAGGAATTCAGTACTTTACATGGCAAGTTACATGCATTAGAGAACCAGAGTTGAGAATTCACTTTCCCTTTCAATTTCCTGTACAGTGTGACACTGGTGGACTAATGTCCAAATTCTAACACTTACTGTTTTATTGATTATTTTTTGTTACTCTTATATGGCAAAAGTTCTTGATTTCATTTTCTTTCTTTGCAAAATCTGGGTAATATTATCTTCCTCACAAGGTTTTTTTTTAAATTTTTTGTTGTGTTTAGATGCACACAAGAATAGGGTGTATTTTGATATACTATATAAACATGGAGTGCATGCCACTGTTTGTATGGTGAAAACCACAGTGATGATAGAAGACATGAGTCACTGTGGCAGGCACATAATAACTGACAAGGATGCACACATTTTGTTCTGTACCACTATTTTATTAATAGGTCTCCAATAATCTTTCATAAAAATTCTACCATATATATGCCACCAAGATCACAGTCCCATTTGCTTAATTCAGTATATATTTTCATAAGCCTATAAATATAATATTTTGAAAATTTAAGATGCATAGGTGTTTTAAGGAAAAAAGTGATATTTTAGAAATAAAAATACACAGTATGTTTTCCACACTGTTGCAAGTCTACATGACCTTTAATTTTAGGAGCATATATGAATTTAGTATGGAAATAGATTGGAAACTGAATTTAAATTAGGAGCAAATAAGCAATAATCATGTACATTTATTGGCACAATAGAGCAGCATGTAAATAAAAATTATTATATTTTTTATTTTATATTTTAAACTACATTTATTCCCAAACCACAAATATAATAATATAACTTACCTTAAATTTCATATGTCTCTTGAACTGGTTTTTCAAAAAAATATTTTATAAGCATCAGATTATATCCATAACAATTATCTCCAGAAAAAATATGCATATATAAAGAATTTTGAAGACCATTTCTGAAACACATAAAACCTTCAAAGTAGAACCTTAGACTTTTACCCATGACTTACAAACTTTTTAAATAACTCGTATTCTTCAAAAAGAAGCTTTCTTACTTCCTCACAATTTTTTTTGTCTCTTTCTCCCTTAAATGGGAAACCCTATATGAATAAAAATTCACATTTCAGAAAAAGTTTCCAAATATCAGGGAAAATTAAGCACACTACATAAGATCACTTTAATCAATAATTTATCCCTTCTTATCAACTAACACAATAAGGTGGATATGAATATAAATCTCATTTCCCTAAATAATAACATAATTATTTTCAAACGTGTAGGATTGAAAACAGTCATAGTGACTGAACTTTGTATTCACCAATTTAGGATAAATATTAAAATTAACTTTTTAAGAAATGAAGATAACATTATGCTTACTTATAATAAGATAGTTTGATCTAAATTTAATAAAAACTTGCATCTTATAACTATTTTCATCTACTCATTTGAATGAATTCATGGGAAAGCAAATTAAATTATATTGACTTTAGGACTTTAAATATACACATGTACTTGTGGTAAAGTGAATCAGAACACAGAGAAAGAATAACAACAGCAATGAATGAATGATGCTGTTGCTGAAGGAAAATATATAAAAAGTGAAGGAGGTATCTTCAAACATAGAACAGATCCCAGGAACATCATGATGATCATCTCTTACACTTATCCCATCTAAGACATCAAAAAGTGTGGGCCCAAGATTGGGTATGCAAACCAGTGATAGACTGCTTGCCTAGCATGCACAAGGTTCTGGGCTTCATCCCAAACACCACAAAAAAAAAAAAAATTGAACCCAATAATGCAATTCAGCAACGGGAGGAACTAGCCTAAAGGAAGAGCCAATTAAAGGAGAAACCAAATCATGTCAAAAAACAAAGTGAGTGAAATGACCTGGAAATACAAATCATATCTCAATAATAACCCTGAATGTTAATGGCCTGAATTCATCAATGAAAAGACATAGACTGGAAGATTGGATTAAAAAGAAATATCCAACAATATGCTGCCTGCAAGAGACTCATCTCATAGAGATACCCATAGACTAAAAGGAAAAAGATGGGAAAAAAACATACGATGCATATGGACACAATAAAAAAGCTGGAGTATCCATCCTCATTTCAGATAATGTGGACTTCAAGTCAAAGTTAGTCAGAAGGGCTAAAGAAGGACATTACAAACTGGTTAAGGGAAGCATAAATCAGGAAGACATAACAATCATAAATATCTATGCCCCAAATATTGACTCATCCATGTATGTCAAATAAATCCTTCTCAACTCCAGAAATCAAATAGAGCACAACACAATAATACTAGGTGATTTAACCCACCTCTTTCACCAATGGATAGAACTTCCAAACAAAAATAGAATAAAGAAACCATCAATCTCAATAACACAATCAACAATTTAGACTTAATGGACAAACATAGAATATACCATCCAACAAAGAATGAATATACTTTCTTCTCAGCATCACATGGATTCTTCTCTAAAATAGACCATATTTTATGCCACAAAGCTACTGTTAGCAAATACAAGAAGATAGAGATACTATCGGAACTCTATCAGATCATAATGGATCGAAATTAGAAATAAATGACAGAATGAAAAACAGAAACTTCTCCAATACCTGGAGATTAAATAATACACTATTATATGATGAATGGATAACAGAAGACATCAGGAGGGAAATAAAAAAATTCTTAGAAGTAAACGAGAACAAAGACACATCCTATCAAAATCTCTGGGACACTATTAAAGCAGTACTTAGAGGAAGATTTATTTCAATGGGCACATTCAACAAAAGAAGTAGAAATCAAAAAATAAATGACTTAACACAACAGCTCAAAGCTGTAGAAAAAGAAGAGCAGACCAATACCAAAAGTAGTAGAAGAGAGGAAATACTTAAAATCAGAGCTGAAATCAATGAAATTGAAACAAAAGAAACAATTGGAAAAACTAACAAAATAAACAATTGGTTCTTTGAAAGAATAAACAAAATTGATAAACCCTTAGCCACATTAACAAAGAGAAAGAGGGAGAAAACAAATTACTAAAATTCGGAATGAACAAGGAAACATCACTACAGACACGACTGAAATACAAAACATAATTAGAAGCTATTTTGAAAATCTATACTCCAACAAAACAGAAAACCTCAAAGACATCAACATGTTTCTAGAGACATATGAATTACCTAAACTGAACGAGGAGGATATATACAACTTAAATAAACCAATTTCAAGCAATGAAATAGAAGAGGTCATCAAAAGGCTACCAACAAACAAAAGTCTGGGAACAGATGGGTTCTCAGCCTAGTTCTACAAAACCTTTAAAGAAGACCTCATTCCAATACTCCTCAAACTATTCCATGAAATAGAAGAGGAGGGAACCCTCCCAAACTCATTCTATGAAGCCAATATCACCCTGATAACTAAACCAGACAGAGACACATTGACAAAAGAAAATTTCAGACCAATATCCTTAATGAACATTGATGCAAAAATTCTCAACAAAATTTTAGCAAATCACATACAAAAATACATTACAAAGATAGTGCATCACGATCAAGTGAGTTTTATCCCACGGATGCAAGGTTGGTTCAACATCCAGAAATCAATAAATGTCATTCACCATATCAACAGACTTAAAGTCAAGAATCACATGATTATTTCAATAGATGCAGAAAAAGCATTTGATAAAATACAGCACTCCTTCATGCTCAAAACACTAGAACAAATAGGGATAGTGGGAACATTTCTTAATATTGTAAAGGCAATCTATGTTAAGCCCATGGCTAATATCATTCTAAATGGTGAAAACTGAAAGCATTCCCCCTAAAAACTGGAAAAAGGCAGGGATACCCTCTTTCACCACTTCTATTCAACATCGTCCTTGAGACTCCAGCCAGAGCAATTAGACAAACCAAAGAAATTAAAGGGATACAAATAGAAAAAGAAGAACTCAAACTATCCCTGTTCACTGATGACATGAATATATATTTAGAGGAACCTGGAAATTCCACCAGAAAACTTTTAGACCTCCTAAGTAAATTTAGTAAAGTAGCAGGTTACAAGATCAATGCTCATGAGTCCAATGCATTTTTATACATAAGTGATGAATCTTCAGAAAGAGAAATTGGGAAAACTACCCCATTCACAATAGTATCAAAAAAAAATAAAATACTTGGGAATCAATCTCACAAAAGAGGTGACAGACCTCTACAATGGGAACTACAGAACACTAAAGAAAGAAATTAACGAAAACCTTAGAAGATGGAAAGATCTCCCATGTTCTTGAATAGGCAGAATAAATATTGTCAAAATGGCCATACTACCAAAACTGCTATACAGATTCAATGCAATTCCAATGAAAATCCCAATGATGTACCTTACAGAAATAGAGCAAGCAATTATAAAATTCATCTGTAAGAATAAAAAACCCAGAATAGCTAAAGAAATCCTCAGCAGAAAGAGCGAAGCAGGGGGTATCGCAATACCGTATCTTCAACTCTATTACAAAGCAATAGTAACAAAAATGGCATGGTATTGGTACCAAAGTAGACAGGTAGATCAATGCTACAGAAGAGAGGATATGGACACAAACCCAAGTAAATACAATTTTCTCATACTAGACAAATGGGCCAAAAATATGCAATGGAGAAAAGATAGCCTCTTCAACAAATGGTGCTGGGAAAACTGAAAACCATATACAACAAAATGAAATTAAACTCCTATCTCTCACCCTGCACAAAACTCAACTCAAAATGGATGGAGGACCTCAGAATCAGACCAGAGACCCTGCATCTTATAGAAGAAAAAGTAGGTCCAAATCTTCAACTTGTTGTCTAAGGATCAGACTTCCTTCACAGGAATCCCATAGCACAAGAAATAAAAGCAAGAGTCAACAACTGGGATGGATTCAAACTAAAAAGCTTTCTCTCAGCAAAGGAAACTATCAGTAATGTGAAGAAAGAGCCTATAGAGTGAGAGAATATCTTTGCCAATCATACTTCAGATAGAGCGCTAATTTCCAGAATCTATAAAGAACTCAAAAAACTCGACACCAAGAATACAAATAATCCAATCAACAAATGGGCTAAGGAAATGAACAGACACTTCACACAAGAAGATGTACAAGCATTCAACAGATATATGAAAAAATGTTCAACATCTCTAGTAATAAGGGAAATGCAAATCAAAACTACCCTAAGATTCCATTTCACCCCAATTAGAATGGCGATTATCAAGAAAACAAACAATAATAGGTGTTGGCAAGGATTTGGGGAAAAAGGTATACTCACGTTGCTGGTGGGGTTGCAAATTAGTGCACCCACTCTGGAAATCAGTATGGAGATTCCTCAGAAAGCTTGGAATGGAACCACCATTTGACCCAGCTATCCCACTCCTTGGCCTATACCCAAAGGACTTAAAATCAGCATGCTACAGAGATACAGCCACATCAATGTTCATTGTTGCTCAATTCACCATAGTCAGATTGTGGAACCGACCTAGATGTCGTTCATTTGATGAATGGATAAAGAAACTGTGGCATATATACACAATGGAATATTACTCCACCAAAAGAATGATAAAATTATGGTATTTGCAGACAAATGAATGAGATTGGAGAATATCATGCTAAATGAGATAAGCCTATCTCAAAATACTAAAGGACGAATGATCTCGCTGATAAGCAAATGAGGACATATAATGGGTGGTGGAAGGTGTTAGCATTAGGGTTAGGTTTAGGTTTAGGGTTAGGGTTAAGGAGGGTGGTAAGAATGGAGGAAGGAAAGACTTTATAGAGGGAAAAGAGGGATGGGAGGGGTGGGGGGAAGGGAAAAATAACAGAATGAATTAAACAACATTACCCTATGTACATTTATGATTATACAAATGGTATGCCTTGACTCCATGTACAAATAGAGAAACAACATGTATCCCATTTGTTTATAATAAAAAAAGAAAAAAAAAGAATTTAACTTGTAAGTCTCTAGGTGGTCAAACTAATCAAATATTAATGTTTAAAAAAATAAATTGTACTGTTGAAATTGAAAAAGGAGTGGGTTAATAGCTCATCCTGTAGAGCACTTACTGAGCGTGTGCAGGGATCTGTGTTTGAATCCCCAGCACCTGGGAGAAGAACAAATAAGCGAAAAGTGAAAAAGGAATTCTATGATTTTGACTTGCTGAGGAAAAATTTAGGAATGTGGTAGCCAAAATCTAGCTCAATTTTATTTTCTGTATTTCAAAAAAAGAGGACAACCTTCAAAGATTGATATTTCCCCATTTTAAACAAATAAAGGAGGCAGAGTTAAAAAATTGTAAACATGTGCTTTCATTATTTATATAATTAACATATAAAATTATATCAAATTATATAAATGTATTTTTACTTGAAAATGTTAAATTTTTATTTTATTATATTTAAGAAATTCACCCTGATGTTTTTTATGTGGTTTTTAATATACAGAAAGTTTGTTTTCTTTCTGATGGAAGCAATAAAGATGTAAGTAGCAAGGCTGAGAGCATGAGGAGAGGGTCTTTTCTTCTTGTAGTGTTGTACTGCTGTACATGTATGTTTTATTTATATCAATTTATATATCAGAAGGTATGACACAGATTTCTGCTCTTATATCAGTTGATATATTTGGATCATTTATTATATAGAAAACGTTATGAACAAATGTATTGTGTAAATTTGTTTCATGAATTATCTTAAATAAGAAGTTGCTTATGAGAGGATTTTAAATGTAAGCATTTGTACCTTACATACATTGATCAAGGATGAAACAGCGAATAATCCTTACTTAGTTTCAACCTTCCTGTATTTACTTTTAGAGAATTTAAATAGCAAAAATTTAAGACTGGGTTTTTATCACTTCCATGTAATGGATACTGAATGAGCAGTGGCTGATGGATTTTCAAGCATCTGTAACCATGGCACTTTGACAATGTTTTCTCTTCACCTCGATTTTGTTTCACCTGCAGTTCAATATTTATTCATGTACTTTTATATTGAATTTTTAAATTCTCATTTATTGAATCAACTCAAGTAGTACAAAAAACTATTTACCCAACCCCACTTTCCAAATGAAACTCCTATTAAATATCTAGTTCATATTATTCACTGTAAGACATGTGGAAATATGCATGTATGTATGTATATGTATACAACTGTGTAAACTTATACCTGCACACATATTTTAAAATTGAAAACTGATGTTGTACAGATATTGACAAAATCCTTGAAACATTATGTAAATTTTTTAAATGTTGTTATCATTAATCTTTGTTGGGTTGTGTGGATAATTATATATTTTGTGTGTTTTTGTGTCTAAGGATATATTTTACTCATCCATTCATTCATAAACTTAAATTTGTCCCCAACTGTCGCGCTCCCTGCCTGCAGAGAGACACAACACCTGGTTCTTTTCAGCTCTTTATTGCGCGCATCTGCCGTGGTTTGTTTCTCGCTTCTTCTTCCTCTTTTGGGGGAAGCTACACCTCGATATATGCCCCCAAGCGACCAATCATCATACAGAGCACGAGGGGAGAGCGTGGACAGATACAGGCAGCATATACAGGCATGCAGTGTCCATGAGGGGGCCTCAACCAATCACTGAAACTTCCTCAAGCGACATCAGTTGTTTGCGCACAAGCTAGCTACACTCAACCACACTGGCATCCTGCCAGGCGCCATCTTGGCCTTGCCACACCTAGGACCAGGGGTCCGGCCGAAACCCCGACAGTTCCCCCTTTTCTCTTTTAAAAAGTAAAGGAAAGCTCGGGACCGTGCCTGTCTTAGGCGGAGTGGTCAACCACCGTCCTTACCCGTCATCGGATAACTGCAGAGCATGCTACAGCTCCTGTCTTAGGTTGGTACGGTGGTCACCTCCTACCTTACCCGTCTGGCTAGCGATCCAGCATCGTGAGCCATACTTGTGGGGAACTGCCGGCCTCTAGGGCAGCCATGGCCTGATGGAAAATGGTATGATCCCTAGCTTGATCTCGGCGCATGCGCATGATAAAGCGTGTGAGGAAGACAACAGCAACAACCATGAACATACAAAAGGCTCCCATACCTGCCCATTGTTTTACAAAGCTGAAAGAGGAGGATAACCAACTTAGCACTTCGGACATAGGGGCTACATTAACTCTAGTAGCATTAAGGCTAACAATTTGAGATCTAAGAATAGCAGTAAGATTATCAAATGTATAAGACCAATTTGTTTGTAGCTGAGCAGACAAGATTCTAGACAAGTTTGCTGCATAACTGAAATTATGGTAAGCTACAGGTGTAACGCACAGTCCCGTCAGACGATAAATACATCCCACGTTTAACAGTTCCTGTAAAATGTCTATTTGTTCTTGAAGCAAGTCCACTCGCTGGTTTACTAAAAGAATCCCTGCTTTTAAGTGTTGATCCACTGTCTGCTGAGTAGATAAGGCAGTAGCAGTCTGTTGAACCACCTTATTGATTGTGGCTGCAGATTGTACAGACGTAGTTAAGGCTACAGCTGCGGCAGTGGCGGCTGCCACTGATGCAACTACGGCGGTGATGACTGCTGCGGTGATTCCAAAATCTCTCTTATTTCTGGAAAGCAATACTGGCAATTCATCATCTGTAACAGAGACCGGCATGGGCAAGAAAGTAGGGATACGCATAATGACAGCTCGGGAATATTTTGTTGCGTTCCAACACTGAGAAAGATAGCAGTTAGTTCCAGAGCAGCTGAGGGTCGTGCCATTAGAAACATTAGTCAATAGGAACATAAAAGGAGGGTAGACACACACAGGAGTGGGATACAATGTTATAGTATTGTTACAAGCTATCTTACTGGCCTGGGAAGGGCCCTTGCCAGTATGATCTGAAGTGAGATTCCAATAACAGGCCTTAAACGAACCTCCTTGTAGAGCAAACAAAGGCTGAAGATTAGTATATCCTGCTTGGGAGGTAAATAGGAACCAATTATCAAAAGGATTTATACTTTGACAAAAGCCAAAGTAGACGAGGTTTTGGATAAAATTGTTCACAGATCGCTGGTATGTAAAGTTTGGGGTGAAATAAAATCCATGTTGAATAGGAGCTGCTCCTTCAGCATGTTGACAACCTGTCCAAATGGGAGGACTAGAAACTTTGGGGTCACAAGGAGGGAAAATACGAGGTGTATGAAATCCAGTGGATGGCAGTTTCAGTCGCTTTGGAATTAATCCTTTAAGAAAGACAACTTGCCCTGAAGTAGTAATCTTACTTGTCCCTGTAACTTCACCCTGGGTTATAGTCATACTTTCTTGGAAACCATTCCCCTTGGTAGGCTATCTTGAAAACAACCCTTGCACTTCACGCTGCAATTGAATGCAGGGCCTAAGAGAAGTGTCATTAACAAATTTGTTATTGGTAGAGATATCAAAGCAAAGGGTACCTGGCAGAGAAAGGGTAGAAAAATTATAAGGTTCTTCCTTGGGATCCATGATGACAGTTGGCAATCCAGTCCTAGGTCCTGTAGAAAACAAAGGTGGAAGGGTAGAGGAGGTGTTAGTTAGCGGCAAAGGATATGGCCAAGCCTTAACTATTGCCCACAGGTCTCGAGTCTTCACCGGTGTCATTGTCATCATCAATAGGATGTTTATCAGCACGATGTTCTTCATCGTTGTTTTGATGCACCAGTCTCGTCAACCTTTCAGGTATCCAGATCGGTGTTTGCTGATCCTGCGGGAAAACACAAACAGACCCTCGGACCCACCGAAGAACTGGATCTGGGCCTTTCCATGTTCCTGTGAGAATATCTTTCCATCTTACCCACACTTGAGTACTTGCGGGATTAGCATGTCTTTCTGCAGCCGTATGTCCATTCTTATCCACATTTAAAAAATTTAAAATAAAAAGTACTAAATTTAGTTTATCTTTAGGTGCTCTAAAGTCAGCACCTATTCCCCCTTTTTGTTTTTGTAAGCAATTTTTTTAACGTTAAATGAGTGCGCTCCACTATGCCTTGTCCTTGAGGATTATAAGGAATTCCTGTGATAAGTTGTATATTAAAAGTTTGTGTAAATTGTAAGAAACTTTTGGATGTGTAAGCCGGTCCATTGTCAGTTTTAATGATTTTAGGAATGCCCCAGGCTGCAAAGGCCTGTAAACAATGTTGTATGACATCTTTAACCTTTTCACCTGTGTGAGCAGAGGCCATGATCACTCCTGAGGCAGTGTCAACTGACACATGAACATATTTAAGTTTTCCAAACTCTGAAAAATGAGTAACATCCATTTGCCAAATATGATTAGGTAAAAGTCCCTTGGGATTTACTCCAGTAGACTGAACTGGTAATAATGGAGCACAATGTTGACATGTTTTAACAATTTGTCTGGCAGCATCTTTAGAAATATTGAATTTTCTTCTAAGGGTAGTAGAATTGACATGAAACTGTGAATGAAACATCTGGGCTTGTTTGAATGTTGTAAAAGCAAAAACAGTTTTTGTAGTTTTGTCAGCTTTAGCATTTGCTTTGGCGAGTGGCCCCGGCAGATTAGAATGAGCTCTAATATGTCCTATATAAAAGGGATACTTGCGGTCTAAGATTAATGTACGCAAAGTTCGAAACTAAGGAGCAACTGCGGATCCATCAGGAATATAAGGAACAGTTTTTAAACAGGGCACTGATTGTACTATATAATGATTGTCAGATAATAGATTGAAAGGCTGCTCTATCATAATGTTAAAAGCTAAAACTACTGCAGCAAGTTCTACTACTTGGGCAGATGAAGGGGGGAGAATAACAGTTTCTACTTTATCATCAATTATTACTGCTCCCACTCCATTTTTAGATCCATCAGTGAATATGGTTTGGCAATGAGGTAAGGGCTGCGTTTTGGTAATTTTGGAAATATAATTGGAGTATTTTTACAGAATTGTATCCATGGATGTTTAGGATAATGATTATCAAATGTTGCTGTGGTTGAGCAATACAAAACAGCCCAATCATCATCATGTTGAATCAACCATTGTATTTGTAGTTTAGTATAGGGGATAATAATGACCTCAGGATGGCTTCCAAATATAGTAACGCAGGCTTCTAACCCTTTATATATTAATTGAGCTATTGCTTTAGGAAATGTTTGTAATTGTTTTGTAGGCGATGCTGGGAGATTAATACTTTGTAAAGGTCCTCCTTGCCATATAATTCCATATGGACTATGTTGTTCTGGAATAATGATTAACATTAGAGGCTGGAATGGATCACATCTTTCCGTGTGATCTGACTGTAATCTTTGTTCCACCAATGTAAGAGCTCTTCGTCCTTCTGGAGTAAGGATCCTCAGGGAACAAAGATCAGGATCTCCCTTAAGTATATCAAATAAAGGTTTTAATTCTCCTGTGGTAATTTTTAAATATGGCCTAATCCAATTTATATCTCCAAGAAGCTTTTGAAAGTCATTTAAAGTTTTAAGTTCACTAGTTCTAATAGTTAGTTTTAGAGGCTTTACCATAGTAGCCGTAAGTTTAGTGCCCAGATATTCTTGAGTTTCTCCCATTTGTAACTTTTCTGGAGAGATGTTTAAACCATATTGCTGTAGAGTAGATATTAAGAATTGCAAAGCCTTTTCCAGTAACTGTTTATTGTCATGACAAAGAAGAATATCATCCATGTAATGATAAATCAATAAATCTGGGAAGGTCTCCCTAGTAGGTTTTAAGGCTTTATCTACATAAATTTGACATAACGTAGGACTATTAGCCATGCCTTGAGGCAATACAGTCCATTCAAATCTTTGATCAGGCTGTGCATGATTGAGAGAAGGTAAAGTAAAAGCAAATCGCCAACAATCCTTGGCATGTAATGGAATTGAGAAAAAACAATCTTTTAAATCTAAATAATGGTGGGCCAATTTTTAGGTAAGGCTGTGACTAATGGCAATCCACGTTGTAGAGGACCCATAGGAAACATCTGTGCATTAATAGTCCTTAAATCATGTAATAGTCTCCATTTTCCAGACCCTTTTTTTTTAATGACAAAGATGGGTGTATTCCAGGGAGAAGTAGAAAGTTGTAAATGTCCTGCCTGTACTTGTTCTTGTACTAATTATGAGCCGCTTGTAATTTTTCTATAGTTAAGGGCCACTGTGGAATCCATTGCGGCTTATCATCCTTCCAAACTATTGGAATAGGTGTAATAACAGTGGCCCCTACATAAAACCCAGCCCTTCGAAATCGTTTTTTGGAGGAGGAAGGGGGATGGGTTGTGAAGGCCCTTGTTGTTCCTTCCCTAATCCCAAACCTTCTGTATACTTCATTTTTCTCATCATACGTGCTGCAGGTTTAGAATTAATGTTTGTTGTCAACTTAGCATTCATCTGAGTTAAGACATCCCTTCCCCATAAAGAAATAGGTATTTTACAAATATATGGTTGGAACACCCCTGAATGACCCTCATTATCCCTCCAAGACAGTGAAGCAGCACTCTGGTTAGGCGATTGAGCCACTCCCAACCCTTGTAAGTTTTGATTAGCTGTAACTACAGGCAACCTTTGGGCCAAACTGCCTCACTTATTATACTTTTATCAGCTCCTGTGTCCAGTAATCCTATAAAAGGTTTATGCCCTACTGTTAGTTGCATAATGGGTCTATCTTGGAGGTCCATAGTAAAATTAGCCCAGGGTCCACCTGTAGACCCGAATCCTTTATCTCCTCTTGTTGTCTCCCTACTAGGCCATAAAGAATGTTGGCTAGGCAAAATTAACATTTGTGCTATTCTGTCTCCTGGAGAAATGACTGTAATCCCTTTGGGTGAAGAAATCATAGCCCTAACTTGTCCTTGAAAGTCTGGGTCAATTACTCCTGGGTGGACTATAAGACCTCTTAAAGTAGAAGAACTTCTGCCAAGGAG
Source organism: Sciurus carolinensis (assembly GCF_902686445.1). Lineage (NCBI taxonomy): Eukaryota > Metazoa > Chordata > Mammalia > Rodentia > Sciuridae > Sciurus > Sciurus carolinensis. The sequence continues at coordinate 997,018 of NW_025920110.1, read as the reverse complement.
CAACCCTACTGAGTCTGCAGGAATATTGCCATCCCAGTCTGTGTCCACCATTTGTACACCCATATCAGGTGTTAGTACGAGTCTGGAGGTGGTACAGATGTCCAATCCTGCGCTTCCTGTTGTGGCCCTCCGCTCCTGGGCAGTGTCCCCTTCTCTGTCGGGGGGTACCACTGCCTGGGCACTTGTTGGATTACCCCGTATATTTGTGGCGGGCCCCGGGGCGGGCCCCTCATCACGTTTTTTGTCATCCTGGTATTGGGTGGCAGAATATTACCCTGTTTGTCTCTAACGGATTTACACTCACTGAGCCAGTGTGGACCTTTTTGGCACCGAGGACATAAGCCTGGGGCTTGATGAGGCGAAGCTGGTTTTTGTGGGCATGTTGCTTTTAAATGACCCGCTTGTCCACAGCTAAAACATTTCCTTGGTTCTGGTTTAGATTTCCCTTCAAATCCCTGAGAAACAATATTAGCAAGTGTCTGGGTCTGTCTGTCTATAGCAGCAACAAATGCCGCATTATTTCCTGTAGATTCATTAATATCTTTACATACTTTCAGATAAGTAGTAAGATCTTTATTTTTCCAAGGTCTAATTGCTTCTTTACACCATTTATTAGCCTGTTCATAAGCCAATTGTTTTACCAAAGGCATTGCAGAGTCAGCATCCCCAAAAATTCTTGAAGCAGTCTGTATTAACCTGTCTACAAAATCTGCATACGGCTCATTGTTTCCTTGAGTAACTTTAGACAACTGTCCCTGTAAGTCTCCAGTTCCTTGTAATGTTTTCCAAGCCTTAGTTGCGGCTACTGCTATTTGAGCATAAACCGCTGGATGATAATTAACTTGAGCCTGTACCCCTTCATAAGGCCCCGTTCCCATTAACATATCTCTGTCTACTTGTGGATTTCCTGCAGCTGCGTTACGCCTTGCAGTATCTGTTGAAAGTTCCTGCCAAGACGTCTTCCACATAAGGTACTGCCCTCCTGATAATGTGGCTCTAGCTAAATTAGTCCAATCTAGAGGTAATAAATTTAGAGACATCATGGTTTCCACCAGAGACACCATAAAGGCAGATTGAGGCCCATAAGTACTGACAGCTTCCTTTAGCTGTTTGACCATTTTAAAATCTATAGGTTGGTGATAACGTTGTTGCTGTGCGTCCTCAAACACTGGATAAACGCTATCTTCCTGTACTGTAGACCATCCTGTATGTCTACTAGACCCAGTAACAGGAGGGAGATCCATTGGGGGTGCAGAGGGTGTAACAGGCACCAGAGGGCGCTCCTTCCCCAATTTTAATTTTTGTACCCTTTGTTCGAGTTCCTCTCCTGAGAGTTCCCCTTCAGAGTCAGAACCCATTTCACTTCCCCCTCCTATTTCACTTCTCCTTCCTGAAGTACATGACTGTTCCTCTTTAATTTCTTCTAAAACTTGACTTCCCTCTTCTAAAGATTTTTGTGAACTTGGCTTTTTACTTTGTAAGCAAGATTTAATCAAAGACCAGATGGCTAGAGTCCCCACAGGGAGTGATACCTGTTTGTCTGCTATGCGCAGATCTTCTCCTAGCTGTTCCCATTGAGGTATGTTTAACAACCCCTCCTCCAGAAACCAAGGGGATACCTTTTCTATTGTATCTAAGAATGTACGTGCTGTCTTTGCCTTTAATGGAGTGCCGTTGCTCTTTAACAGTTCCCGGAGGGGCTGTTGCATCCTAGTCTTAGACAGTTCCGTTCCCATGATGTAATAATCCACTAGCACTAAGACTTAAGAAGACTACACACACAAACCAAACAAGGAGAACAAAAGAAAAGACAAGAACACACATCAATCGCTTATCACACATTGACAAAGAACTACATATACTTCTGTTTTAGCTCAGGCTCGCAGCCTCTTTCCTGTTAACTCAGGCTCGCAGCCTCTTTCCTGTTTTCCTTTACACTCAGGCTCACAGCCGTTTTATGTGTCTAGAGATCAGGTTCGCAACCTCTTTCAAACTTTATACTTTACCTGTTGATTACTTACCTATCGTGTTACTGAGCTCCCGGGGTTTCGGCACCACCTGTCGCGCTCCCTGCCCGCAGAGAGACACAACACCTGGTTCTTTTCAGCTCTTTATTGCGCGCGTCTGCCGTGGTTTGTTTCTCGCTTCTTCTTCCTCTTTTGGGGGAAGCTACACCTCGATATATGCCCCCAAGCGACCAATCATCATACAGAGCACGAGGGGAGAGCGTGGACAGATACAGGCAGCATATACAGGCATGCAGTGTCCATGAGGGGGCCTCAACCAATCACTGAAACTTCCTCAAGCGACATCAGTTGTTTGCGCACAAGCTAGCTACACTCAACCACACTGGCATCCTGCCAGGCGCCATCTTGGCCTTGCCACACCTAGGGCCAGGGGTCCGGCCGAAACCCCGACACCCAACTATTATGATATTATAAAAAATAGTAAGCATTATTACACATATCTTGTGCACCTAAGCTGCACTTTTGTTGTTTGGGCAAAACAAAATTCTTAATTTGATGTGTGTCAAAAAATCAGATCTTACATATAATGACCTTTCTGTCTATGATCCATGGTCAAAACTTAAGGAATCTTTGCATGAAGAAGTTCCTTCACATGTATTACCATCTTTTCTCCTAACAAGTCTGTTTCCACTCATGCTGCAGATCCTATCTCAAGCATCACTTCCTGATGTTCTTGTTTAATTCTTCTATATTATTTTCTTATAAAACCCCATATCCATCCTCCATCTTTCTTGAGCTTTTCAGAGAAACACACACACACACACACACACACACACACACTCTACATATATATGTATGTATACTTTTAAAGTTTATTTCTATCTCATTTACATACTATAACCTTGATTAGCAATAAAACTTTAATTTTTGCTTGTAATAATGCTTTAAATTCAAATGAATGTCCATCACAATGTAGGTGATTAAGAACTATTTATGTCAATGAAAAAAATTAACAAATGACTTTAATGAGTTTTAAAATCATATATGAATTTCATTACTTTGAATTTTTTGATTGTGAGGAAATTCATATATTTCCAATATGTATGCAAGTTTTCTTTCAATTTTCATAAATTATAGAATTTTGACTTATCAAAGTTTTTATGTGTATCTTTTGCTGTTGTGACATGTTACTACAAATTTATTTCTTAAAACATTAAAAATGCATTATCTTATGGTTCTGAAGGTTTGAATTCTGAAGAGAATACAGGATGGAAACCAGGTTTTCAGCATGGCTGTATATCTCTGGAAGACTTCAGAGAAACCTATTTCTTTGCTTAGTCCAAATTCTAGAGGTCACTTTGGGTCCTTGACTTACGACCCCTTCTTCAACCTTGAATAGCCACGAGGTTAAATTGTGTTGTTTGATGTATTCTGTTATTCTGACTTTGCCCTCCTTGCTTCTCTCTTCCTAAGAGCATTATAATGTGACTGCATTATATCTTTCCAGATATTCCAAAATAATGCTCCCATCTGAAGATTCTTAATTACATCCATAAATGTAACATAGGATTTGTATCATAGGTGTTCACAGGCTTCAGAGATTAAGGTCTAGGCATTTGTCAGGGTTAGTATTTTCTCTACAAAGAGTATAATACATGTCTTGACTCTGTGTGTGTGTGCGTGTGTGTGTGTGTGTGTATGTTTGTGCATGAACATGTGCAGATTTTCTTTACAGTCACTACTTGTGTGAATAAAATATTTGACAATCTTTATTATTGTAATTTTCTTTGTAATTAGTGTTCAAGACAGATGGAATCTAGGTTACTTAAATTCTTAGATTTTATGAATAGCCTCCTTTATTAATTTAAGCTGATCTTGAAAAATTTGAGTAAGTATGTATTCCCATTGCTGTGTCCTGCACAGTGAGGGATCAGATAGCCACAAGGAGGTATGAGCTCACTGAGAAATTAAAAGTCTAAAATAATTTAATAGGAATTAAATTTAAAAAGACACAGGGAAGTAGTTTCAACTTAGGGGCCAGGTGGGGGGGATTGGAACTGATAGGTGCAATCTCTAATGAAGAATGAGTCTCCCATGCTTTATTTATAGACTGTGGGGAAGTTGATCCACTGGAGTCTTATCAGATGGTCAGTAACTCTTCCTCCTCCAGGCAGCTGGTGCCTCAGGGCTGCTTGAGCACACTGATATCTCTTTCCACCTGGGGCTGTCTGAAACAATAAATTCCAAGGCATCACAGAATTCTCTTTGAGCAGGACATTACCAGGGCAATGGAAGAGTCTCAGGTTTGTGAGATAGCTCCCAGTGTTCACCAAGGGGCACACCTCCAGTTAGAGATGGCTGAGACAAGCCCACCTTCATCAGCAGCTCCCAGCATATTCCACATACAAATGATCCTTTTATTCACATGATTCTTGTTATTCACTGAATCAATTGACATTTTTAAAATTAAATTTGAAGTGTTTGCTTAATCTCTTATTTTGCTTTATCTAAAGCACCTGTCCTTGTTTTATGATTGTGAACACCTCCCAAATTTCTGAAAAAATAAATTAGGTATAGTTTTTTTTTTACTTTATGCTTTTCTACTATCTTAAAAGTTGATTTATTTGTTGATGATAACTCCATTTCCCTGTCTTCATTTACCTCATATATCTTGTGTTAATTCATTGTCCATTCATATAAATAATAGAGTGATCAGTAATAATTAGTAGTACTGAATGATTTGAAGAGAAAACTATTGTGTTTCCCTATAAAGGATTTTGTCATGAAATGTCACTACTAATGGCTAAAACCTGCTTGACATATACAAATCAGCTATGCTTAAGTGTGTGTACTGTATAGATCATTTGAGAAGGACTGAAGTCACCAACCATACCAGTTTACCTTTCTTTCTAGCTTTAACATCTTTCTACATGGGAAAACATAGAAAATAATTCATTTTATTTAGGGAGTTGATATTTCTAGCTATCCTTAAGGTAGGAGCAAAAACATGATAGAACTCTTTTGCTTAGAAGACAGGGAATTAGTCTAGTTAGTGTTATGGGACACAACTTAAGAACAGACCGATCACCACTGAGAAGTCCAAATTTGAGAGTCTTTATTAAGCTGGCTGGCTGACTGTCTCACACAATGCCCCAAAAAAGGCTATTGGGAGTACAGCCCCAACCACAGGGTTGTAGGGGTTCTTATACCAATAATCACATTAATCATAAGTGTTTGTTGCTATGATTTGAAATTACAAACTAACATCTTGAGATCATCAACAAAGAAAGAAGTAGGTCAAAATGACCCTTACCTAGGTACAAACTAAAGAACGGTTAGTAACATCCACACAATCACCATTCACATGGTACATTGTTTAAGAGCAATAGGAATCAAATGAGAGCAATTCTTTACTACATAGGAGTTGCCATTGTATATTATTAAACATGTCACACCAAGTAACTGATGATGGGCACAGAGGCTTTGCTCCTACCTTAAGGATAGCTAGAAATATCAACTCCTTAATAAAATGAATGATTTGTCTATGATTTCCCATGGGAGAAGCTTATTTCCTATGTAACATGGAGTCTCAAAGCAAAATGGAGTCTGTTTAGTCATTTCCCTTAGAGTCTGGCCTATAACATTCTCATGGAGTCAGATTTGTCAGCCCATCACATTAGTCACCACTTACAACAACAAATGGTTACTGCTGACTAATGATTTCTGGAAGTTTCTTGTCAATATTCATTTCTGCAGTAACCCTTTTATGTTCAGATATGGTTTGTATGACTGTCTTCAGTTTTGTTGTTGAGTTGAACAAAAAAGAGCTCTTTATTTTCTGGAAATTCTTCAATGTGAAATGTTGGTTTTTCTAATTATTTAGTGTGCCACAAAATTAAAGTTTCATATTTCCAAAGCATTTTTCTAGTAAAGTTCAGAGAAAAGGGACACTTAACCTCATACTTCCAATCAGATAGTGTTGGATGTTAGGAGTTTCTAGGTATACAATGAAACACAGATGAGGAACTTATGGTAATTGATACAAGATGAACCAGTGGAGGTGACAAGAAACATGAAAAATAACCCTTGAACTAAATGCTATCAAGGTAATAAACACAAGATGACATGTTTACAAAATACATAAATTGATAAAGCAAGGCTGAAGATTTGGGATTGTTATTACAGTAACAGTACTTATATTGTGCACTGAACAGTATATATGATTTGAACACACAAGGAATGAGTGGAAATTACCAGAAAAAAGTGCTTCAAAGTGAATGTACTCATTAAAAAACTAATATAATGCAATGCATGTTATGACATGATAAGATATGTTTTTAAAAAATAGTCTGGAAAATCTTTCATCATTAATATTTATTTATCACAAATAGAATAAAATATTAACCAACAGAAGAAAGGGAGGTTTGCCAATTAGCCTCTGATATTCTTACTGCACTCTTCTGTATTCTTCTTCACATTGTCACATTATTTTTAAGATGACAAAATGTGTCAAAGTGATGCTGTATGGCACCTAACACATTTTAATTTCAGCGTCCAAATGAGCATAGACACTATGGTCTTTTAAAAGTCATTCAGACCTATGATAATGAAGAGCAGAAGCTGATTAATTTTTTGTAGTCATACTTCTAATTTTCTGACACCTCAGATGTTCCCCTCTTCTTCATTTAACCACTGCACACTGCAAAGCATAAACATATTTTTTTTCAATGTGCATTAAAACAGCCTGAACTCTGGAGAGCACAAGAAGTTCTACTTGCTCTTGTGTAAACTACAATAAAAATATTCACCAACAAAATTACAGTAAAAAAAAAGAGGTTAACAAAATGGTTTTGCTTTTTAAAAGTTCATGATAAAGCATGATGCTAAACAAACCAGTTTATTTTTACTTTTTCTCTTCTTCCCATTCTATCTCCATTTTGTCCTACATTTACATTGTCTTTTAAGACTTAATTTTTTCCATTCACTTTGCATTAGTAGTTCCCTTATATGCACATATGTATGCATTTTTATAACATACATTTATTTTCTCTAGTTTTTAAATCAATATGCATTTTTCTTAATCACATTTCAATGAACTTGCATGTAGGTATTTTTCACATATTTTAAACAGCTTTATTGGGATACAATTGCATACACTTAAAATGTACAATTTGATGAATTTTAGAATATTTATATGCCCAAGAAACTATTGTAACATCATGATCAATATACTTAATCATTCCCAAATGTTTCCATGGATTTCTTTACAATGCTTCCACTCCTCTCTTCCATGACCAGCACCCTTACTTTAATCCCCAGGTAACTAAAATATCAGCATTTTATACAGGTTCAAAATATTCATTTGCATTTTCTATTTCTAGTATTTCATGTAAATGGTATCATATTATAATCTTGACTTGTTTCACTTAACATTATTTTTTAAAATTCATCCAAGCAGTGATATGTTATTAGTTCCTTCCTTTTTATTCTTGAATAATAGGTAATATTATAGATCTGTGACAGTTTTCTCATACATTCACTCATTTATCTCATTAGTGAATATCTGATTTGCATACATGATGTAGCTGGTGCAAGAAAAGTTCTTATGATCATTTATGTAAAAGTTGTTTTATAGGCATATACCTCCATTTACCTTAGGTGAATACCTATAAGTGGAATGGCTAGACGTATGGAAGTCATACACTTAATTTCTTAAGAAACCAACATTTTTCAAGATAGTTATGTCATTTTACACCTACATCATCAGTGTAGCAGAACTCTAATTCCTCCTTATTATTGACAATATTTAAAACAGGAAGTCTCTTCAATGTTTGCCCTTCTGATATTAAAATTTTTAATATTTATTTTTGTAACAACAAAGGGTGATATATATCTTCTCATGTGCTTATTGACTCTGCATATCCTCTTTGGTAAATGATTTGTGATTATCTTTTACTCATTTTTTTCAATTGGCTTATTTTGAGAAGTTTGAGTATAAGTCTTTAATCATAAATATGATATGTAAATATATTCTCACCACACACGCTTGGCTCTTGATTCTTTTTATATTATCTTCTTTTAAAATTATTACTTTATTGGTGCATTTTATTTATACATGTGAGTTATTATTCCATATTTTTATATGTAGATATATCTTTCTAAGAGCACATGTTTTTGTTTTAGAAGAGTGAAGTTTATCAATTTGTTCTTATGGACACTGCTTTTGGTATCATATCATAAAATATGTTGGTAAAACACAGGGCATAAAGATTTTCTCCCATGTCTTATTCTGAAGGTTTATTATCATGGATTAACTGTTTCATATGTGAGTCATTTTGAATTATTTTTGTACACGGCAGAAAATATATTTACATGTATAAGTCTTTGTTTATTTTTGCTAATGGATTTTAATTATTAAAGCTACTCAATTATCTTTTCACATTTTTGTCAAAAATCAATTGTCCATGTATGTATGGGAATATTTCTGTGCTCTTCATTCTGATCTTCATCCACTGATCTGTAGTTTTTATGCCAATCCCACATACTCTTGATTGCTCTTCCATTGCAGTGTATCTTAAAATAGTGTTAGTTCTCTTGTTTTGTTCATCTTTAAATTTCTTGAATAATCTGGATCATCTACATTTCAATATAAATTTAAGGTTAAGTATGTGATTAATTCTATTTAATGAATTAATGAGTAAAGATTAACTGTATATAATATGTATCTAGTATGTAAGGTACATTACAGTATAAAATAAAGTGTAAACAAAGAAGAATATTTATTTCAAGTAATTTCTTAAAAATCTGAAAGTATTTCAAATTACTTGCAATTTAATTGACATAACAAATGTATTGAATGGCCCTTTGTATCTGAAAGGTATATGCATTTTCAATAAATATAGAATTGTCTTTTAGAGAATTTCATTCTTAGAACAGAAAAGATTGATCAAATTCATCTCCCTCATATACCCTAGAAAACTCAAGAATTAGCACATGATTATATTTACAGTGGGCAATATTAAGATTAATATAACAGGTGGGCATTGACCTGTGTATTTTACATTATGTTCATCTGACCCTCGAATGTTCATTTATTAAAATAGACTTTACTACAGAATTAAATGGACAAGTTATAATTAGTAGAGGGATTTTGATTTATGCAGCAAAATATGTCACTTTGTACCATAGATCCATGATGGACATCTAATATGCTTTTATCTTCTGTCAGAATATGACATTTCTCCATCTGCCATATCATCATGTTAATAAAATTACTTATCTTAAATACTCAATATTCTTTAATATACTCTATTTCCCTCTGAATTTGGCTAAATCATTTTATCAAGAGTCTTAATGTCCATATTTGAAAATGATAACATTAGTTACTTAGTATGCATTAGCTTCCAAAATGTTACACTGTGTAGTATCTTTTATATTTTTGGAATAAAGGGATATGGAAGATTTGACAGATTTTTAACTACTATGACTATTAAAAACCTAGAAATTTTGGTTCAGATGTAATGCAGAAATGAGTAAACCAGGGGAAAATGACACTTTCAAGGTGAATGAGAGAAGCAGTTACCCATGAAATATTCACTTTCTATTTCATGTTTTCCATGCAAGCAAATATTAAACAGTTCTATGTAGTCTTCTGCATTAGGAACAAAATTTCTAATCTAAGATGTAGCAAAACTATTCATCAGAGAAAGAGTGATTAAACTCTTCTCTGTCCAGGGGATTAAGTTGTCACACACATGGGCCAATGGCTTGTTAACTTTCAAATCCTTCTTTCATTCTTTTGTGGTTTATTAGCTTCTTAAAAGGCCATTGCTTTTTTACAGACTATTTGAAGGTTCCTTTGAGAAAAGATGCTGTAAAAGTAAGCAATCCCTTTAATAATACCTAGTTATGCTACTAATATTTGTAGAGAAAAGATAATGTCATTAATTTCAGCTACTTAATTGTTTTCAGAACATTAAGTAGAATAAGAATAAGAAATTAGCATAAGTACAATACCTCCATCTCTAGATCACATTTCTGTTAACATGAGAAAAAATTAGCAAAGTTCTTTTGTGATATAAATCTTACATGGTCAAGGATGTGAACAAAAGAAGACTGATAAAAGTAAAATTGACAATAAAAATAATAATAAAAAATTATAATACACATAGAATAAGTGTAGGTGTGATTACAAAACTACCATATTTTTTCAATTTTTAAGTCAATGATTCAAAATATAAAAAGTTTTATGTTTCTGAACAACTCTTCTGTTCTTTAACTGTCCTTATGTTTCAACCATTAAAGAAAAATTTCAGTTCCTTTGAGAAATAAGCAAGGGTAGGATCAAAGCTGTCTTTGAAACTTTGGTATCTTTTTATATGGAGAAATAAAATGAATTAAACATATTGGAACTTTTTTAAAAAATTCATCTTCTGACTATTAGAACTTTGTCCCTTAAATCAAGGAGATTTTTAATAAATACCAATAATTGATACTAAACAACCTGTTAATCCAGACACCTCAATTATAATTTCATAGTTAAATATAACACATTAATTTAATACCATTTAGAATAAAGGCTTTTGTCTAAGGAGAATATTTATTTGATCATTATTTCCATAAATTATATTGTAAGAATTTTTCTGAAATTCCAAATTCCCATAGGTACTTCACAATAGTTAAATATATATCTTATTGTTTTTATATAAGCAAATGTCTACTTGAAACATACAATTGAATATTTTGATAATGAAATGTAGAGTAACTTTATCAATAAAATTCCAGTGACTATGTTAAATTATTGGAATATTGCTTTAACTGGAAATGGTTTTGTTTGTTTTCCTTTCCAAAAAAAATGATAATTCCATTAAAACTAAAGGGATATTGTATTTCAGATACAAAAAATGTTTGGCATTGATTAGAAAACCAAGTTTGTATGATTTTCAACATGACATGACAACAAAATCTTTTCAGATCAACCATCAGTATAAAAGTAAAGACATATAGAATCACATGACCTCTTAATGATCACTAATTACCTCACACTCTCAATTGGATATATTAAAAAGAAATATATTTCATGCAGAAAAAAACTGGTGAATTTTAAGCATCTAAATGAAACCTTGAAGCAGCCTGGACCCCTGCAGTGGGAGGCGCCTTTCAAGGCTAGCTTCTCGGAACAGACCGCCCAGTGAGAGCCTTTCTACATAGAGCCAGCCACAAGTCCCCAAGCCAACGGAGAGCTTGATCCGCAAGCAGCCTCTGGGATCAGGGCAGGGCAGCCAGAGAATTCTTCAGGTGGCTCTGCCCACTCCAGCCACAGGCTCTTTCCACAGGGCGATCCAAGATGGTGGACTAGAGGGGGACTTCATCCCCAGTCACTCCAGAACCCAGGAGTTAAGAAGGGGAGGCATTGAGAGACTCAGACCAAAATAGAGTCACGGGTGAGTCTGCCCACTGGGTAAAGCTCGGCCCGGGTGGCAGGCCCAGATAGAGGTGGCTTATCGGAGCAGGGCAGGGCAGCTAAAGTCTTCCACAGGCAGCCCTGCGCACTCTGGTGCTGGGCCCCTCCCACACAGCCAGCTTCTCCAGGTTCTCAGAGCAGGTCCCCTAGTGAGAGCCTTTCTGATCAGAACAAGCTCCAAGTCCTGGAGCCAGCGTGGTGTGCTCCGGCCTGCAAGAGGCTTCAGAGACCAGGACAGGGCAGCCAGAGACCTCCCCAAGCAGCCTGGACCCCTGCAGTGGGAGGCACCTTTCAAGGTTAGCTTCTCGGATACCCAGTCGCTCCAGAACCCAGGAGTTAAGAAGGGGAGGCATTGAGAGACTCGGACCAAAATAGAGTCAAGGATGAGTCTGCCAACTGAGTAAAGCTTGGCCCGGGTGGCAGGCCCAGATAGAGGTGGCTATCAAAGCAGGGCAGGGCTGCTAGAGTCTTCCACAGGCAGCCCTGCACACTCCAGCACTGGGCCCCTCCCACACAACCAGCTTCTCCAGGTTCTTGGAGCAAGCCCCCTAGTGAGACCTTTTCTGATCAGAACAAGCTCCAAGTCCCGGAGCCAGCGTGGCATACTCCGGCCTGCAAGTGGCTTCAGGGACCAGGACAGGGCAGCCAGAGACCTCCCCAAGAAGTCTGGACCCCTGCGGTGGGAGGCACCTTTCAAGGCTAGCTTCTCGGAACAGGCCGCCCAGTGAAAGCCTTTCTACATAGAGCCAGCCACAAGTCCCCAAGCCAACGGAGAGCTTCGACCCACAAGCAGCCTCTGGGATCAGGTCAGGGCAGCCAGAGACTTCTCCAGGTGGTCCTGCCCCTCTGGCCGGAGGCTCTTTTCACAGGGTGATCCAAGATGGCAGACTAGAGGGTGACTACATCTTCAGTCGCTCCAGAATCCAGGACTCAAGAAGGGGAGGCATTGAGAGACTTGGACAAATATAGAGTCTCGAGGTGAGTCTCCCCCACTGGGTGAAATTGGCCAGGGTGGCAGGCACAAATAGGGGTGGCTTATCAGAGCAGGGCAGGGCAGCTAGAGCATTTCCCAGGTAGCCTTCAACACTCCGGTGGTGGGCTCCCCCACACGGCCAGCTGCAGAGTGCAGGCCCCCAGTGAGAGCCTTTCCACACAGAGCCAGCTCCAAGCCCTGGAACCAGTAGGGGGCTAGGGGCAAATTTCTTCAGAAGCACTGCATTATCAAGTTTCCTCCAAGACTTCAGGCTACTGAAGGCTGGGAGGTGATACCCTGGGAATCTACCGGGACACTATGAGCCAACAGAGAAAATCTGCAATATCTCAGATTCCCACTGACATCTGACCAATATGAGAAAACAAGGGAAGAAAATGTCCCAAACAATCCTAGATACTACATCAATAAAACCCAATGACAGCACAGCAGAAGAAATGTCAGAAAGGGAGTTCAGAATGTACATAATTAAAACAATCAGAGAAGTAAATTAGGAGATGAAAGAGCAAATGCGGGCATTGAAGGAGGAGATGAAAGAGCAAATGCAGGCATTAAATGATCACACCAATCAACAGTTAAAAGACCAAATACGGGAAGCAAGAGATCATTTCAATAAGAGTTAGAGATACTGAAAAAAAAAACTGAAATAATTGAAATGAAGGAAACAATAAACCAAGTTAACAACTCCATAGAAAGCATAACCAATAGGATAGAAAACCTGGAAGACAGAACCTCAGACATTGAAGACAAATTATTTAATCTTGAAAACAAAGTTGGCCAAACAGAGAAGATGGTAAAAAATCATGAACAGAATCTCCAAAAATTATGGGATATTATGAAAAGGCCAAATTTAACAATTATTGGGATTGAGGAAGGCTTAGAGAAACAAACCAAAGGAATGAACAATATATTCAATGAAATAATATCAGAAAACTTCCCAAATCTGAAGAATGAAATGGAAAACCAAGTAAAAGAGGCTTATAGAACTCCAAATATACAAAATTACAACAGACCCACACCAAGGCACATTATTATGAAAATACCTACCATACAAAACAAAGACAGAATTTTAAAGGCCGCAAGAGAAAAGAATCAAATTACATTCAGAGGGAAACCAATAAGAATATCAGCAGATTTTTCAATCCAGACCCTAAAAGCTAGAAGGGCCTGGAACAATATTTACCAAGTCCTGAAAGAAAATGGATGCCAAACAAGAATCTTATACCCAGCAAAACTTACCATCAAATTTGACAATGAAATAAGATCCTTCCATGACAAACAAAAGCTAGAGGAATTTACAAAAAGAAAGCCGGCATTACAGAATATTCTCAGCAAAATATTCCATGAGGAAGAGATGAAAAACAATGAAAATCAGCAACAGGAGGCGCTAGACTAAAGGAATAGCCAAATAAAGGAGAAACCAAATCACGTCAAAAAACAAATTTGAGTCAAATGACCGGGAATACAAATCATATCACAATAATAACCCTGAATGTTAATGGCCTGAACTCATCAATCAAAAGACATAGACTGGCAGATTGGATTAAAAGGAAAAATCCAACAATATGCTGCCTGCAAGAGACTCATCTCATAGAAAGAGATACCCACAGACTAAAGGTGAAAGGATGCGGAAAAACATACCATGCACACGGACACAGCAAAAAAGCAGGAGTATCCATCCTCATTTCAGATAATGTGGACTTCAAGCCAAAACTAGTCAGAAGGGATAAAGAAGGACATTACATGCTGCTTAAGGGAAGCATACATCAGCAAGACATAACAATCATAAATATCTATGCCCCAAACATTGGCTCATCCACGTACGTCAAACAAATCCTTCTCAATTCCAGAAATCAAATAGAACACAACACAATAATACTAGGCGATTTTAATACACCTCTCTCACCACTGAATAGATTGTCCAAACAAAAATTGAATAAAGAAACCATAGATATCAATAACACAATCAAGAATTTAGACTTAACGGACATATATAGAATATAACATCCAACAAAGAACGAATACACTTTCTTCTCAGCAGCACATGGATCCTTCTCTAAAATAGACCATATTTTATGCCACAAAGATAATGTTAGCAAATACAAGAAAATAGAGATACTACCTTGTACTCTATCAGATCATAATGGATTGAAATTAGAAATAAATGACAGAATAAAAAACAGAAACTTCTCCAATACCTGGAGATTAAATAATACACTATTATATGATGAATGGATAACAGAAGACATCAGGAGGGGAAAAAAAATTCTTACAAGTAAATGAGAACAAAGACACATCATATCAAAATCTTTGGGACACTATGAAAGCAGTACTTAGAGGAAGATTTATTTCATGGGGGCACATTCAACAAAAGAAGTATAAATCAACAAATAAATGAGCTTAACACTACAGCTCAAAGCACTAGAAAAAGAAGAGCAGACCAATACCAAAAGTAGTAGAAGACAGGAATTAGTTAAAATCAGAGTCGAAATCAACGAAATTAAAACAAAAGAAACAATTGGAAAAATTAACAAAATAAAGAGTTGGTTCTTTGAAAAAATAAACAGTATTGATAAACCCTTAGCCACACTTACAAAGAGAAAGAGGGATAAAACTCAAATTACTAAAATTTGGAATGAACGAGGAAACATCACTACAGACACGACTGAAATACAAAACATAATTAGAAGCTATTTTGAAAATCTATACTCCAACAAAACAGAAAACCTCGAAGACATCAACAAATTCTAGAGACATATGAATTACCTAAACTGAACGAGGAGGACATACACAACTTAAATAAACCAATTTCAAGCAATGAAATAGAAGAGGTCATCAAAATCCTACCAACAAAGAAAAGTCCAGGACTAGATGGGTTCTCAGCCTAGTTCTACAAAACCTTTAAAGAAGAGCTCATTCCAATACTCCACAAAGTATTCCATGAAATAGAAGAGGAGGGAACCCTCCCAAACACGTTCTATGCAGCCAATATCACCCTGATACCTAAACCAGACAGAGACACATCGAGGAAAGAAAATTTCAGACCAATATCCTTAATGATCATCGACGCAAAAATTGTCAACAAAATTTTAGCAAATCGCACACAAATATGTATTAAAAAGATAGTGCACCACGATCAAGTGGGTTTTATCCCAGGGATGCAAGGTTGGTTCAACTTTCAGAAATCAATAAATGTCATTCACCATATCAACAGACTTAAAGTTAAGAATCACATGATTATTTCAATAGATGCAGAAAAAGCATTCGATAAAATACAGCATCCCTTCATGCTCAAAACACTAGAAAAAATAGGGGTAGTGGGAACATTCCTTCACATTATAAAGGCCATCTATGCTAATCCCATGGCCAATATCATTCTAAATTGTGAAAAAATGAAAGCATTCCCCCTAAAAACTGGAACAAGGCAGGAATGCCCTCTTTCTCCACTTCTATTCAACATCGTTCTTGAGACTCTAGCCAGAGAAATCAGACAAACCAAAGATATTAAAGGGATACGAATTGGAAAAGAAGAACTCAAACTATCCCTGTTCACTGATGACATGATTATATATTTAGAGGAACCTGGAAATTCCACCAGAAAATTTTTAGAACTCATAAGTGAATTCAGTAAAGTAACAGGTTACAAGATCAATGGTCTTAAATCCAATGCATTTTTATACATACGTGATGAATCTTCAGAAAGAGAATTTAGCAAAATTACCCCATTCACAATAGAATCGAAAAAAATAAAATGCTTGGGAATCAATCTCACAAAAGAGGTGAAAGATCTCTACAATGAGAACTACAGAACACTAAAGAAAGAAATTAAAGAAACCCTTAGAAGATGGAAAGATCTCCTATGTTCCTGGATAGGCAGAATTAATATTGTCAAAATGGCCATACCACCTAAAGTGCTATACAGATTCAAGGCAATTCTAATTAAAATCCCAATGATGTACCTTACAGAAATAGAGCAAGCAATTATGAAATTCATCTTTCAGAATAAAAAACCCAGAATAGCTAAAGCAATCCTTTGCAGAAAGAGTGAAGCAGGGGGTATTGCAATACCAGATCTTCAACTCTACTACAAAGCAATAGTAACAAAAACGACATGGTATTGGTACCAAAATAGACAGATAAAACAATGGTACAAAATAGAGGACAGAAACCCAAATAAATACAATTTTCTCATACTAGACAAAGGGGCCAAAAATATGCAATGGAGAAAAGATAGCCTCTTCAACAAATGGTGCTGGGAAACCTGGAAAATCATATGCAACAGAATGAAATTAAACCCTTATCTCTCACCCTGCACAAAACTCAACTCAAAATGGATCAAGGACCTTGGAATCAGACCAGAGACCCTGCATCTTATAGAAGAAAAAGTAGGTCCAAATATTCAACTTGTTGGCTTAGGAACAGACTTCCTTAACAGGACTCCCATAGCACAAGAAATAAAAGCAAGAATCAACAACTGGGATAGATTCAAACTAAAAAACTTTCTCTCAGCAAAGGAAACTATCAGTAACCTGAAGAGAGAGCTTACAGAATGGGAGAATATCTTTGCCAACCATACTTCAGGTAGAGCGCTAATTTCCAGAATCTATAAAGAACTCAAAAAACTCGACACCAAGAATACAAATAATCCAATCAACAAATGGGCTAAGGAAATGAACAGACACTTCACAGAAGAAGATGTACAAGCAATCAACAGATATATGAAAAAATGTTCAACATCCCTAGTTATAAGGGAAATGCAAATCAAAGCTACCCTAAGATTTCATCTCAACCCAATTAGAATGGCGATTATCAAGAACACGAGCAACAATAGTGTTGGCGAGGATGTGGTGAAAAAGGAACACTCATACTTTGCTGGTGGGGTTGCAAATTAGTGCAACCACTCTGGAAAGCAGTATGGAGATTCCTCAGAAAGCTTGAAATGGAAACACCATTTGACCCAGCTATCCCACTCCTTGGCCTATACCCAAAGAACTTAAAATCAGCATACAACAGAGATACAGCCACATCAATGTTCATTGCTGCTCAATTCACCATAGCCAGATTGTGGAACCAACCTAGATGCCCTTCAGTTGATGAATGGATAAAGAAACTGTGGCATATATATACAATGTAATATTACTCAGCCATAAAGAATGATAAAATTATGGCATTTGCAGGCAAATGGATGAAATTGGAGAATATCATGCTAAATGAGATAAGCCAATCTCAAAAAACTAAAGGACGAATTATCTCACTGATCAGCAGATGAGGACATATAATAGGGGTGGGAGGGCTTAGCATTAGGTTTAGGGTTAGGTTTAGGGTTAGGGATAAGTAGTGTGGTAAGAATGAAGGAAAGAAGGACTGTATAGAGGGAAAAGAGGAGTGGGAAGGGTGGGGGAAAGGGAAAAAATGGTGAATCAAGCATCATAGCCCTATGCAAACGTATGATTACACAAATGGTATGCCTTGACTCCATGTACAAATAGAGAAACAACATGTATCCCATTTGTATACAATAATAATAAAAAATAAATAAATAAATGAAACCTTAATTTTCAAGCAGTCTAATATTAATAATAGGGAATCAGGATGTAAGGCACTAATAGAGATTTTGTTGTATTTCAATACAATGATTCAAATTAGAGCACCAGTAACATTTTCTGCAAATGGGAATGCATTGCAAAAGTAATATTCATTTCTCTTCAAAAATTACTTCTATAAAACAGGGCTCTTAAAATCAAGTTTGCATTGGTAGAAATGAAAACAAATGTATATATGTGCCCATGTGCTTGAGGAAATATGTAACTTTCAAGAAATAATTTTTGTAATATCATGCAGGTGTCATTTTATATGTTTGTATTATCCCTAAATAATGTTAGTTAATTAAATATTGTTTCCATTATTTTTCTATCTCTTTAGTTTTATATTTTGAGAAATTATAGATTCACATTCTTATATTTTGGATCTGGAATGTCTGCCAAGACTCGTGGATTTAAAGTTTCCAGTTCAGTCTTGCTCAAGGACTTTTTGGAAATGATAGGATAATGAGGACTCTAACCTCATCAGTGGAGTCATCCATGTGGGATTCATAACTGACCGGACTATTGTGTGATGGCAGACATTGTGGAAGGTGGGACCTGATTAAAGGGAGTGTATCACTGGGGTTGTACCATGGGATTGCACCCTGAAGTTGCACCCTGGGGACTGCATCCATTCACAAGTCTGCCTTTCTCTCCAACCCTTCTTTCTGTCCTGGTCTCTCCCTCTCCCCCTGCTTCCTGGATGACCATGAAGTAAGCAACTGTCTCTGCCACACACTTCCACCATGATGTCCTGCTCCACCGTAGGTCCAGAAAAAGAAAAAGCAGCAGACCAGGGGTGGAAATCTTGAAAATTCTGAATATGAATAATTCTTTCATGCCTTAAGTTATTTTTCTTAAGTATTTTATCCCATCAGTGGAAAGTTTACTAATAGATATGTACACTTAGGAGAAATAATACAGAGAGATTGCTCCATTCTTCATTTTTCCCAAAGTGGAAGCAACTGTCTTAACTATGTTGTAGATCACACAGATATTAGTATATAAAAGTCCTTTGATCTTATTTAGGTCCACTCATTTACATATACCAATAATGAGTAAAAATCTGTGTGTATGCACACATGCTGTGTGTATATTTATTTCTATGCTACCTCATTTTATATTACATTCCTGTAACCACCACATGAATAGACACAGAGAGAGTTTCATCACAAGGATTCTAAAACCTACTCTCTTACAGTTTTAGTATAAAATACAGTTAACTTCAATCCTTATGCCCTACTTTAAATCTCTGGACTTATACATCTGACTTAACTTCAAATCTGTACCCTTTGACCTACATATTTTTGAGTGAACATGATTACGATACCCAGGTATTGTATAACTAAAAGTAAAATTCATGGGGCTTATGGGAACTGTAATATTTTTGAAGAAATGACAAATTGCTTACTAGAGTGCTTCCAACTTGTATATTTCCACTTGTAATCTAGGAGGACTCCAGTTTCTCCATTTCCTTGCTGACAATGATAATTACATTATTTTTATTATGCATCTTTTCTTCTGCTTATTTTAAAAGGTAGATGCTAATTATTCTTTAAATATTTGGTAGAAATCACCATCGATGCCATTTGATCCTGTGTTTTTGTTGGGAGGTTTCTGATGACTGATTCAATCTCTTGTTAGACATACTTATATTATCTATTTCTATTTGAGTCAATTTTGGTAGTTTTGATATTTCAATGAATTTTTCCATTTTATTAACTTTATCCTTACTATATATTTTTCATAGTATTTTTAATAAGCTGTTCCTGTGAAATAAGTGGTAGTGAATTTGCTTTCATTTCTAAATTTAACAATTTTATTCTTCCCTGTAGCCCACCCTATCTTGGTCATGAAAGATAAAACTTTGTCAATCTTGTGAATTGTTTCATTGGCACAACTTTTACTCATCTTTAATGGACAACTAAATTATATACATTCATCATGGATGATATGATAATTTGATATATTATACATTATAGAATGATTCAATCATGCTGATTAACAAGTATCACCTCATACTTAACACCTTTTATGTTGAGAACACTTAAAATCTAGTGTGAGCAATTTTTCAAAATCAAATACATGATTATTATCTATACTTACATGCTATAAAATATATCTCTTGAACTTATTGTAACTTTAATATTATATCTTTTGATTGATATTTTTCCAATTCTACCTCCCTGCTCTATTTTCTGTTTGATGAGTTCAATTTTGCTAGGCTCCACAAATAAGTGAGATCATATTATATTTGTCTTTTTATGCCTTGCTTTCTTCACTTAATATAATGTCCTTCCAGTTTATCCACGTTGTCACAAATAATATATTTCCTTCAGTTTTAAGACTGAATAATCTTTTGTGCATACATGCCACATTTTCTTTATCCCTTAATTCATTATATAACTTACATTGATTATATATCTTGGTTATTGTGAATAATGCTGTAAGAAAGATGAATATGCAGCTAATTCTTTGACTTAATAATTTTATTTTCTTCAGATATATAACCATTAATGGGATTGCTGAATGATACCGTTGTTCTATTATTTAACCTTTTGAGGAAAAAACATACTATTTTCCCAAATGTGTATACTAAATTACATTTCAATCAATAATACAGGATTTTTCTTTTCTGTACTTCTTAGCTAAAACTTATCTTTCATCTATTTGATGAATGATCACTATAAACAGGTGCCAGGTTATGTCACACTCATCAAATATTTGTTCACACAGACGTAAGACTGATACAATGTAATGTATGTAATATTCATTGAAAACAGATTTAAAAGAAGATATCATTGAAACAGAGAATAGATATTATCTATCCTGAAGATTAATCTTTGAATAATCGAAAAGACTGTGTATTCTAAGACTATGAATGGAAAATTTCATATAGATGTGTGTTGCTGGCTCTTTGCAGTACCAAATCTGTGGATATTTGTCACCACCTGCAGCAACAATTTGCACGGGTCTTTATGGGTGGTGGACTGGAAACTGAGCTACTTCTATTTCTGAGCTACTTCCTTACTTGCTTGCTTGTTTATGAAGGATAGAGGAAAAGAGGTTTACTTGCTTTGAGAGAAGAGAGAGAGAGAGGTTTTGCTTTTTGGAGAGAAAGAGAGACTTTGCTTAAGAGAGAGAGACTACACTTTCAGAGATCTATATCTTAATTCTGTGCTTCTCCTTAAAGGTGCATCCTGCATCCTGTGAATTAAGGGTGCATCTATCTGAGGTGCTTTAGTGATGTGTCTCACATACTGCGATCTGCCTATCTATGATCTGCAACCTAAAGATGTGTTCTCAGTTCTCCGCTCTGCGATCTGCCTTCCGCCGCTGCCCCTACTCGCTGCTTCTATCTGCTTGCCGCTTCTTCTTCCTTTCTGCTAATGGCTTCTCTGCTTCTTTCTGCTAACTGCTGCTCTTTGCCTTCTACCTGCTGCCTGCTTATATTCCCTCCAGGAGGTGGAGGGCGGGGCCATGCCAGTTGAGATCAGCGAGGAGCCAGCTGCCCAATCAGCAGCAGGAGTGAGCAGGAGCACTCGGGAACACCTGTGCACATGTACCTCCGATATGATCAAAACAACTTCTGGCTGGCTGCCAAGCACCATCTTGGCGAGTATGCATGGCATAGCCCCCAACAATTCCCCCTTCCGTATATGAAATCAAAAGGAAGCTGGCAAGGATCGTGCCTGTCTTAGGTCCCAGGAATCAGCACCCTGTCCTTACCCATCATCAAAGGATACCAAAGCAGGATTGGCCCTTCTGTCTTAGGTTGGTACAGTGCCATCCCGTGGTTACCCGTCTTTGACTACCGATCCAGCATACCAAGTCATATACTGGGAAATTGTCCTGCTTCAAGGGTGGCCATGGCCTGTCTTATGATCACATTATGAGCCTGTTGACTGGCTTTGAGGCATTTGTAGATGTAGAATAGAATTAACGCAAGCATACCCAAGCTCATCAG
Source organism: Sciurus carolinensis (assembly GCF_902686445.1). Taxonomy (NCBI): domain Eukaryota; kingdom Metazoa; phylum Chordata; class Mammalia; order Rodentia; family Sciuridae; genus Sciurus; species Sciurus carolinensis. Next base: position 975,048 of record NW_025920110.1, on the reverse strand, counting down.
TGTGAAAACTAAAAATCCCCAAAATTTAGTACCAAATTGTGCTAGCCCATTTAATGCTCCTGTGATAAGTCCTCCCAGCTTTACTTCCACCCTAGTGGCATCTATGGTGAGGATTTGTTTTCAAAGCCTTGCTACTAGCTTGTCAAATCTATCTATCCATTGTTGTACAATCTGTGACGATAACTGTCTAAAGAGGATCCCACTACAAGTCACAAAAAGAAAAGGAAGAGCTAGGCACACAGGAGTATATAAAAAAAATAATTGTTTCACCCTCTCTATATATTTCAGCACCAACTCCATTAACCCTTTGATCAGTGCACTTTTCTTTACTTACAGACCCTCCTTAAAGGTGAGGCACCAACATGAGGAATTAGAATTGAGTTACACAGGATGAAAATAAGCAGCTTGCTTTACTGAGAAAAAAATGAAAACCATCTGAGCAGCCAAATCAGCTTATGAGAGGCTATGGGTCCATCCAATTCCAATTTGGGAATTGCACGAGTGATGCAATCACTATCAGCAAAAAGATCTGTTACTCCCCAAACTCTACAAGGGCTATGACAGCTGCTTCCATTTCCACCAACTGAGCCCATTTTTGAAATGTAATCTGAATAATAGTATTTTGGTGAATAACTACTGCAGCAGCACCACTAGGAGAAACATTCAGGGCTTTAAGAAAGTATTGTTTTTTTATAACGAGGAACCATCTGAATATGTGATCTGACATTGTTCCCCTCTGAAGCTCCAAACATTTGTGAGCCTTAAGTCAAAGAGCCCTGTGCCCTGTTTCTTAAATGGTTTGGTAACATCTTGCCCTCAACATCAGTAACTTATTTGCACTTTTTAGCCCTATGTTTTCCTTTTCTGCACTTTGGGCAAAGACCTGGCACATGAGGTGTAACAGATTTTACTGTACTCATTTCTTGTTTTTTATTAGGGCATTGCCTTTTGAAATGGACTGGCTGTCCACATAGGAAGCAGCCTTTAGGGTGAGCCCCTCCAAAGGTGTTTAAAAGGAGAAGAATTTCTCATAGCTGCAGCAATTATATTTCCTGTAATCACTGCCTCATTGACATCTTTACAAAGTTTCATATAGATAGAAATGTCCCTTTTATTTTTCCAGGGCCTGATAGCCTCTTGGCAAAATTTGTTAGCATTTTCATCATCTAGCTGGATAGCCAAAGGCATAGCTCTCTCTACCTCTCTTGCCACTGAGCTCTCCAAATCAGATTTTGTCCTCCAGATAACACTGCTCTGCATAGCTGTTTCCAATCAGTCATCACTGTCTCTTTAAGTTCTTTGTATTAGATTCAGTTCTCTCCTACATTTTTCCCTTGTTCTTAAGTTTTCACGACCACTCAGTTATTCCTTTTTGGGGTTCTTTGTATTAGATTTAACTCTCTTCTTTTTCCCTTGTTCTTAAATTTTCACTATCACTCAGTTATTCCTTTTTTGGATTCTTCGTATTAGGTTTAGCTTTCTCCTACATTTTTCCTTTGTTCTTAAACTTTTTGAGTAATTGTTTTCTAAGTCACTACCATGCAATTATTCCTCACTTTGTTTTCTTTAACAGTTCTTTTCTGTTGCTATTAGATCCTGTTTATGAAGATTACCTTGTGGCACATTGATCAACTTTTCCTCTATAAACTCTGGGCTTATTTCTACTAGAGTTTGAACATATGATCATACAGTGGTTTCTTTATTTTCTAATTCTTCCCCAGTGTTTTCTTCCTCCCCAGAACTTTCCTGTTTTTGGTTACCCCAGCTAACTTTCTCTTTAATCTCTTCCAGCACTTCTTCTTGTTGTAATATATTTTTCATGCCTCCTTTTTAATTATCCCTTCAGACTGACTTCATGATATTTCTGAATCCATCTTTGACTGTATAAAGGCCACACTAACAGTAGTACAAACACACAAACAATACAAAATACACACATTCCAGAGCTCCTTTATCATTCATCACCTGGCCAGCTATCCTGAGTGCCTAACTGCCTTAGAAGACAGGACCTCAGCTTACCTGAGTTCCTAACTGCCCTAGGGACAGGGGTTAACTGCCCTAGAGACAGGGTCTCAGCTTATCTGAGTTTCTAACTGTCCCAGGGACAGGGGTTAACTGCTCTAGAGACAGGGTCTCAGTTTACCTGAGCACCTAACTGCCCGAGAGAGGGACAGGGGCTCAGCTTTCCTGGCCTACTATCCTAAGCACCTAACTGCCTCAGAAAGAGAGACAGGGCCTCAGCTTACCTGAGTGCCTAACTGCCTCAGAGAGAGACAGGGCCTCAGCTTCGTGTCCTTTGTGACCTTTAGTTTTTGTTTGACCCTATTTCATTTTACTATCCCTCGCCCTTAAACTGCTCTGGCCAGAGACTCCTGCGAGGTTTCTACTTTCCCTGCAGTACCTATTCCCGGAGGCGAATCTTGAATTTTCCCTTGCCCTATTCCTGTGAGTTTCCTCAGTTTCCCCACCGTGCAGATGCCCTTTTTTCCCCTTTTTCCTGCCCCGTATGGGCCACCAGATGTGTAATGTAGATTTGTATTTCAAGACCACTGTTTATGTACTGATTCTTTTACATAATCTTTCCATTTTGGAAGTTGGCTATTAAATTCTCTTAATGTATTGCAGCCTGGTATCATGAAATGAATACATATTTTCTTCCTATTTTTTTCCACTCTTTTTTAAGTTTATATATGACAAATATTATTAGAAATTTGTTGATATAATTTCTTAATCTATATTTAAAATGAAAATATTTAACATTTATGCCTTTTTCCATTATTCTGACCTTAAGTATATCAGTAAAGGAAAGGAATCTAAATCATTGTTGCATCAAAACTTGTATCAAGTTCTCAGTTAGCAAAATAGCCAGAGAAGCAGTTAAGTTTCCAAGGTTCACATAACAGTACATGAAATTTTTAGTACTCTCATGATCTTTACAATTCAGGTTCCTCTTGTATTTTATTGTTAAAAAGACTATGTAAAGGTCATGGCCATGGAGGAAAACAAAAAGAAGTGAAAAAACACACATGTTAAACACTATTAGTAGTATGGATATACTTGACATTTTTCAGTAATGAGGTGTTGACAATTGACATTTTTCAGTAATGAGGTGTTGACATGCATGCTCTCTTTACACACACTTAAAAAATAGAAATGAAAAATCTACCAAACTAGATTATTTAGGTGGGAACTTAAATTATTTGAGCAAATGTCTTGAGGAATGATTGCCAATATGGGACTCTGATATCTACTTAAAAGAAGAAGTCAAAATCTAGGAGACATATGCCACTAGTGATTTGAACAGATCTTCCTAGATGAAACATTATTTATCTTGAAACTAATCATGTCCCTCACTAATGGCTACATTTTCTTTTAGTAAAATCATTAGATTCTAAGGCAACACTGAATTGATATTTACTGGGAATATATAGGAACCATATCAGCTAAATTTATAGGCCCTGGATTTATTCACAGTCATATAAATAACCCCTTCACTAGATAAGAAGTTGAAATTTCTTTGGATTTATCCAAAAGTCTAGAATAATTTTTTTATATAATATTTTTTTGCTACATATTGACCTTTCTCAGCAGCTTGATCTTTCTTGAGCATTTCTTCTAAGGTAGATCTAGTGGTGACACTTTCAGCTTTTCTTTGTCCAAGAAAGTTTTATGTCTTTTTTTAAAATTTTTCGAAGGAGAGCATAGTTGGTTGGAATATTTTGTTATCCTAGAGTGCTTGCCTAGCATGTGCAAGCCCTTGTTTGAATCCCCATCACTGGGAGATCACAAAAAAATATATATATATACCACTTCTGAGCATGTCAACCTTCCATTCTCTCAACTTTTTATTTTCTTTTCTCCTCTTTTTATCAATTGAATCAATACTGTAAAAAAGCACCAGTTTTATGTGAAACCAATATCCACTGACACCTTTCAGCAGGCAACTGCACTCTAAGAAAGCAGTGCTTCCCCAGTCACCTGCATTTCTCAAGGGTGCCTGTTCCTTGACATCACTCAACTCTCATTTGTTCACAGGTTATGTGTCTGTCATGAGTATGCTTATGTGGATATTTCTTCAGCATCTTCTTCAACTATGTAATGTGCGCCAGGTTGCAGTTGTAGGGAATTCAAAATGACAACTGCCATGGTCCCCCTGGCACTCTCCAGGCTTCTTGGACACCCTCCTGTACTCTACACCAATGAAGGGCACTTCCACACCTGAGCACTTTCCATGTGAACCTCAATGTCAACTGGAAAGCCAAGAGGTAAATACAGAGAGCCGCCCATGGCTATGGAGTTTCTCAGTCAGTTTTGCTTTGCAGAGGCTTGCATGTGACTTGATGAATAATGGTAGAATTGGGGCAGTATTCATGTTAGCTTCTAATGATAGCATTCAGGGGAACAGGGGTGATTTACAATCTACTCTCCCAGTATCATTGGAGCTCCAGTGTCAAGAGGAATGGAGCCATTTTATAGACTCTGGTTAATATTGATGAAAGTCCTCTCGAGATGCAGTGTAGTAATTCACCAAAACAAAATCTAATACCTAACTCATTGGACCACTAACATACACATAATATCATAACTCTAACACAAGAAACTGACATAAATACCCTCACTCTGACCTCTGACACTCATATAATGTTTAAATTTGACCTCTCACATTAACATAATATTCTCACTGTGGAGCATGACATTCATAATACACTCACTGTGACTGAAAATATTAATACCATTAATTTGACCGCTGACACTCACATAATATCCTTAGTATGCATTGTGTCCTTTAGTATTAACATAATATTCATATATTAGAATTTATAACTAATACAGTAGTTATCCTTTGACTTTTAATGGCAACATATTATCAATCATTTTACATCCAAAATTAAGAGTTTCCCAGAGTCCTTTCAAATTTAAGTAATATGGAATATGTGGCCTCTTAAACTCATATAAAAACTGTTCTTTGGTGCTGGGTTTGAGGCTTACAGTTAGATCACTTGCCTAGCACAAGTGAGGCACTTGGTTCAATCCTGAGCAACACATAAATAAATAAAATTAAATTTAAAAAAGAATTCTGTTATTTTAAACTGTCCCTTTTTCTTTCTACACTGATATTATGTTCATACTATAGCATTAAAATTGCTGTAATCACTAATCTCTGGCTGTTCATACTAAAATTATTTTCATTCTATAAAATCTAAACTAAGAGAATAGCTGACTGACTTGGTACCCTCAATAAAAATGTGATAAATTTGTTGTACCCTCTAAAACTAATAGCTGCCATGTGGTCTTTCATGCTAAAGAAATATTCTTACTATTCCATATTAAACTAATATAGTAGATTCCCTGGGACCTTAAAGATAATTATAATATCCATAGTGACCATCTAAAACACATATAATAACACCCCTGTAGACTTCAATAATAATACACTGTTGCCTCAGGGCTTACCAAACTCAGCACCATTCAGACTTCCAGGTCTTCCTTGTGCTGATCCTCCCCATTTGTTGTTCCCCAGTAAATTTCAAGGAACACAGAGGCATTCAGCAATGCCCTATCCTGGGAGCCCTCCCACAGGGGGGATTGCGCATATGAGTATTGATATTCAAGTCGTTCCAAGCCGGTGGTCTACCTTCAGACTCTCACCTTTGCAGAAAGGTAATGAGAAGCCAATTTGTTGTGTGAACACAAGAAATATGATTCTAAGCCTTTGAGATGGTTTGCTAATTTTTGATGTTTCTTAAGAGAAGACAAGGAGATTCGCTTCTTGTGTCCATTCAAAAGTGGGCACAGGGCACTCAGTGAACCTGCATTAGATTAATGAGTATTGACTGAAGAGAGTGGTTACCTAGTTCCTTTCCACTTTTCAAAAATGAATTGTCAGTCCTTCTCTCTGTTCCAGTAACCTTAGCTATTGAAAAAATATTGCCTTCTGAGTTGTTTTTTTGTTCTTCTACTGGAGTCTTCTTTCCAAATTTTAGTTAGAAGAATAGAAAGAAACTGTCTTGATCAACACACAAAAAAGTGACCTGCTATGACATTGAAAGAAGCAATGCACACATTCATAAAGAAATAGAGAAAGAGAATTCCACTCCAATGTATAAAACCATGATATTGAACAAAGGTTTAGAAATTTCACCCCATCATTTTTTCTTGATAAAAATAGCATTCATGAATTTTATTTTATTTTTTATTTATTTATTTTTTATTATTGTAAACAAATGGGAAACCTGTTGTTTCTCTATTTGTACATGGAGTGAAGGCATACCATTTGTGTAATCATAAATTTACATAGGGCAATGTTGTTTGATTCATTCTGTTATTTTTTCCCTACCCCCCCACTGCTCCCACCCCTCCCACCCCTCTTTTCCCTCTATAAAGTCCTTCCTTCCTCCATTCTTACCACCCTCCTTATCCCTAACCCTAAACCTAACACTAACCCTAACGCTAAAACCTCCCACCCCGCATTATATGTCCTCATCCGCTTATCAATGAGATTATTCGTCCTTTAGTTTTTTGAGATTGGCTTATCTCACTTAACATGATATTCTCCAATTTTATCCATTTGCCTGCAAATGCCATAATATTATCATTGTTCATGGCGGAGTAATATTCCATTGTATATATATGCCACAGTTTCTTTATCCATTGATCAACTGAAGGGCATATAGGTTGGTTCAACAATCTGGATATGGTGAATTGAGCAGCAATGAACATTGATGTGGCTGTATCTCTGTAGTATGCTGATTTTAAGTCCATTGGGTATAGGCCAAGGAGTGGGATAGCTGGGTCAAATGGTGGTTCCATTCCAAGCTTTCTGAGGAATCTCCATACTGCTTTCCAGAGTGGGTGCACTAATTGCAACCCACCTGCAGTGTATGAGTGTACCTTTCACCCCACATCCTCGCCAACACCTAATGTTGCTTGTGTTCTTGAAAATCGCCATTATAATTTGGGTGTGATGGAATCTTAGGGTGGTTTTGATTTGCATTTCTCTTATTACTAGAGATGTTGAACATTTTTCCATATGGTTGTTGATTGCTTATATATCTTCTCCTGTGAAGTGTCTGTTCATTTCCTTAGCCCATTTGTTGATTGGATTATTTGTATTCTTGGTGAAGAGTTTTTTTGAGTTCTTTATAGATTCTGGAGATTAGTGCTCTATCTGAAGTATGAGTGGCAAAGATATTCTCCCACTCCGTAGGCTCTCTCCTCACATTACTGATAGTTTCCTTTGCTGAGAGAAAGCTTTTTAGTTTGAATCTATCCCAGTTGTTGATTCTTGCTTTTATTTCTTGTGCTATGGGAGTCCTGTTAAGGAAGTCTGATTCTAAGCCAAGGAGTTGAAGGTTTGGACTTAATATTTCTTGTATAAGATGCAGGGTCTCTGGTCTGATTCCAAGGTCCTTGATCCATTTTAAGTTGAGTTTTGTGGAGGATGAGAGATAGAAGTTTAATTTCATCCTGTTGCATATGGTTTTCCAGTTTTCCCAACACCATTTGTTGAAGAGGCTATCTATTCTCCATTGCATATTTTTGGCCCCTTTGTCTAGTATGAGAAAATTGTATTTATTTGGGTATGTGTCCGTGTCCTCTCTTCTGTACCATTGATCTACCTATTTTGGTACCTATACCATGCTGTTTTTGTTACTATTGCTTTGTAGTAGAGTTGAAGATCTGGTATTGCGATACCCCCTGCTTCGCTTTTTCTACTGAGGATTGCTTTAGCTATTCTGGGTTTCTTATTCTTCCAGATGAATTTCATAATTGCTTGCTCTATTACTGTAAGGTACATCATTGGGATTTTAATTGGAATTGCCTTGAATCTGTATAGAACTTTAGGTAGTATGGCCATTTTGACAATATTAAATCTTCCTATCCAAGAACATGGGAGATGTTTCCATCTTCTAAAGTTTTCTTTAATTTCTTTCTTTAGTGTTCTGTAGTTCTCATTGTAGAGGTCTGTCACCTCTTTTGTGAGATTGATTCCCAAGTTTTTTTTTTTTTTGATGCTCTTGTGAATGGGGTAGTTGTCCTAATTTCTCTTTCTGAAGATTCATCACTTATGTGTAAAAATGCATTGGATTTATGAGCATTGGTCTTGTATCCTGCTACGTTACTGAATTCACTTATGGATTCTAAAAGTTTTCTGGTGGAATTTCCAGGTTCCTCTAAATATATAATCATGTCATCAGTGAACAGGGATAATTTGAGTTCTTCTTTTCCAATTCGTATCCCTTTAATTTCTTTGGTTTGTCTAATTGCTCTGGCTACAGTCTCAAGGACGATGTTGAATAAAAGTGGTGAAAGAGGGCATCCCTGCCTTGTTCCATATTTTATGGGGAATGCTTTCAGTTTTTCACCATTTAGAATGATATTGGCCACAGGTTTAGCGTAGAAGGCCTTTACAATGTTAAGGGATGTTCCCACTACCCCAGTTTTTTCTAGTGTTTTGAGCATGAAGAGATGCTGTATTTTATCGAATGCCTTTTCTGCATCTGTTGAAATAATCATGTGATTCTTAACTTTAAGTCTGTTGATATGGTGAATGATATTTATTGATTTCTGGATGTGGAACCAAGTTTGCATCCCTGGGATAAAATCCACTTGATCATGGTGCACTATCTTTTAAAACTATTTTTATATTTATTTGCTAAAATTTTGTTGAGAATTTTTGCTTTGATATTCATTAAGGATATTGGTCTGAAATTTTCTTTCCTCGATGTATCTCTGTTCAGTTTAGGTATCAGGGTGATGTTGGCTTCATAGAACATGTTTGGGAGGGTTCCCTCCTCTTCTATTTCATGGAATACTTTGAAGAATATTGGAATGGGCTCTTCTTTAAAGGTTTTGTAGAACTCGGCTGAGAACACATCTGGTTCTGAACTTTTATTTGTTGGTAGGCTTTTGATGACCTCTTCTATTTCATTGTTTGAAATTAATTTATTTAAGTTGTGTATGTCCTCCTCGTTCAGTTTAGGTAATTCATATGTCTCTAGAAATTTGTTGATGTCTTCGAGGTTTTCTGTTTTGTTGGAGTATAGATTTTCAAAATAGCTTCTAATTATATTTTGTATTTCAGTCGTGTCTGCTGTGATATTTCCTTGTTCATTCCGAATTTTAGTGATTTGAGTTTTCTCCCTCTTTCTCTTTGTAAGTGTGGCTAAGGGTTTTTCAATTTTGTTTAATTTTTCAAAGAACCAAGTGTTTATTTTGTTAATTTTTCCGATTGTTTCTTTTGTTTCAATTTCGTTGATTTCAGCTCTGATTTTAACTATTTCCTGTCTTCTACTACTTTTGGTATTGGTCTGCTCTTCTTTTTCTAGGACTTTGAGCTGTAGTTTTAAGCCATTTATTTGTTGATTTATACTTCTTTTGTTGAATGCGCCCCATGAAATAAATCTTCCTCTAAGTATTGCTTTCATAGTGTCCCCGAGATTTTAATATGATGTGTCTTTGTTCTCGTTTACTTCTAAGAATTTTTTTATTTCCCTCCTGATGTCTTCTGTTATCCATTCATCATATAATAGTGTATTATTTAATCTCCAGGTATTGGAGAAGTTTCTGTTTTTTATTCTGTCATTTATTCCTAATTTCAATCCATTATCTGATAGAGTACAAGGTAGTATCTCTATCTTCTTGTATTTGCTAACATTATCTTTGTGGCATAAAATATGGTCTATTTTAGAGAAGGTTCCATGTGCTGCTGAGAAGAAAGTGTATTCATTCTTTGTTGGATGGTATATTCTATATATGTCGGTTAAGTCTAAATTATTGATTGTGTTATTGAGATCTATGGTTTCTTTATTGAATTTTTGTTTGTAAGATCTATCCAGTGGTGAGAGAGGTGTGTTAAATTCTATGAGTATTATTGTGTTGTGTTCTATTTGATTTCTGGAATTGAGAAGGATTTGTTTGACGTACATGGATGAGCCAATGTTTGGGGCATAGGTATTTATGATTGTTATGTCTTGCTGATTTATGCTTCCCTTAAGCAGCGTGTAATGTCCTTCTTTATCCCTTCTGACTAGTTTTGGCTTGAAATCCACATTATCTAAAATGAGGATGGATTCTCCAGCTTTTTTGCTGTGTCCATGTGCATGGTATTTTTTTTCCCATCCTTTCACCTTTAGTCTATGGGTATCTCTTTCTATGTGATGAGTCTCTTGCAGGCAGCATATTGTTGGATTTTTGTGTTTAATCCAATCTGCCAGTCTATGATGAGTTCAGGCCATTAACATTCAGGGTTTTTATTGTGATATGATTTCTATTCCCAGTCATTTGGCTCATTTTTGTTTTTTGACACGATGTGGTTTCTCCTTTATCTGGCTATTCCTTTAGGCTACTTCCTCCCTTTGCTGATTTGCATCACTGTTTTCCATCTCTTCCTCATGGAATATTTTGCTGAGAATGTTCTGTAATGCTGGCTTTCTTTTTGTAAATTCTTTTATCTTTTGTTTATCATGGAAGGATCTTATTTCATCATCAAATATGAAAGTAAGTTTTGCTGGGTATAAGATTCTTGATTGGCATCCATTTTCTTTCAGGACTTGGTAACTATTTTTCCAGGCCCTTCTAACTTTTAGGGTCTGGATTGAAAAATCTGCTGATATTCTTATTGGTTTCCCTCTGAATGTAATTTGATTCTTTTCTCTCATGGCCTTTAAAATTCTGTCTTTATTTTGTATGTTAGGTATTTTCATAATAATGTGCCTTGGTGTGGGTCTGTTTTAATTTTGTATATTTGGAGTTCTATAAGCCTCTTGTACTTGGTTTTCCATTTCATTCTTCAGATTTTGGAAATTTTCTGATATTATTTCAATGAATCAATTGTTCATTCCTTTGATTTGTTTCTCTAAGCCTTCCTCAGTCCCAATAATTCTTAAATTTGGCCTTTTTATGATATTCAATAGTTCTTGTAGATTCTGTTTATGTTTTCTTACCATCTTCTCTGTTTGGCCAACTTTGTTGTCAAGATTAAATATTTTGTCCTCAATGTCTGAGGTTCTGTCTTCCAGGTGTTCTATCCTATTGGTTATGCTTTCTATGGAGTTTTTAAGTTGGCTTATTGTTTCCTTCATTTCAAGGATTTCTCTTTTTTTTTCAGCATCTCTAACTCTTTATTGAAATGCAGGGCCGCCTGTAGAATTCTCTGACTCCCCTGCCGTGATCCCAGAGTCTGCTTGCGGTTTGGAGCTCTCCATTGGCTTGGGGACTTGTGGTTGGCTCTGTGTAGAAAGGCTCTCACTGAGCAGTCTGCTCTGAGAAGGTAGCCTTGAAAGGTGCCTCCCACTGGAGGGGGCCAGGCTGCTTGGGGAAGTCCCTGGCTGCCCTGTCCTGGTCCCTGAAGCCACTTGCGGGCCGGAGCTCACCACGCTGGCTCTGGGACTTGCAGCTGGTTCTGTTCAGAAAGGCTCTCACTGGGGGACCTGCTCTCGGAAGCTGGAGAAGCTGGCCTTGTGGGAGGAGCCCACCACCAGAGTGCACAGGGCTGACTGGGGAAGACTCTATCTTCCCTGTCCTACTCTGATTAGCCAACTCTATCTGGGCCTGCTGGCCAGACAGAGCTTCACCCAGTGGGGAAGACTCACTCATGGCTCTATTTTAGTCTGAGTCTTTCAATGCCTCCCCTTCTTGAATCCTGGGTTCTGGAGTGACTGGAGATGCAGTCACCCTCTAGTCTGCCATCTTGGATCACCCCATAAAAAAAGACTGCATTCATAAATTTTATAACCAAAATATTTTCATCTATGTGAGGTATTTAGAAATGGAAACAGAAGTGCCAGTTCCTTGCTATTTAATGGAATCCTTAGAAGTTTGCCTACTGCCACACAAACTTTTCCAAAAAATCTCTGCAATTAAACCAGTGCCACTTCTGTAGGACTATGGAGATAAAGTAGTGAGATGTCTGATTACTACATCTTGGAAATGAAATACTATGGATCTTGTTGATTTATTTTTCTTTGAATCCACATACTGATGTGGATTCACCTAGAGGGGGAAGCTACAGGTTGTGGACACTAGAATTCTCAGGTGGCAGTGATCCTTGTAGTGTAACCACATAATACAATGAGAGAAAATATTGAAACAATTCTAAATTGCACAGGAATCATTGGTAAGTCTATGGTGCAGGGACTCTATCTCTGAATATCTGTTATGACAAACTTCCAGTGGGGCAGAGTGGAAACATGGACAATGTAGAAGTTGATTTCCCCTCTTTTACTGTTGGACTAACATCATGGTAGAGTTGTATGTTATCCATTGTCCCTCTCCTTTTGGTGTTGTGTTTTCTATATGGTGGTGCATTACAGACACATGACTCAAACATTAGGGTTTCCAAGAAGTATGTATATAATTGGTCTTATACACCTGAAGACAACTTCAAAAGCATATACTAGAATAATTCCTGGAGAATAAATGGCAAAAGTATTCAGGCCTTGTAAGGCATAATGACTTCTTTAGGACAACCCACATGACCAGAAGGAGGAAATGGGTCTGATTCGAAGTGTCTCCCCAAACCAGTTCAGTTGGCTACACCTGGGACAGTCTGGGGACCAGAACCAGGGTGTCTTGTTGTAACAATTCCTCTTGTGTATATGTCAAGGGAAGATGGGAAAAACCTGCATATCAGCAGGCCATTAGAACCATCTTGTAGTATTGGGGAGATAGCTCAGTCAGTAGAGTGCTTGCCTTACGAGCACGAGGACCTGGGTTCAATCCCCAGTACTGCAAAAATAAAGAAAGAAAGAAAGAAAGAAAGAAAGAAAGAAAGAAAGAAAGAAAGAACCATTTTGTGTGAGAAAGATCTTTGGCTATGGAGTCCCTAAGAAAGTGACCTCACTTCCTTGGCAGTAGAACACCCAGAACTTGGAACCCTAGTAGCTAGTCACCCACATTCCAGATAAACTCCCACTCTGTTCGCTTGTGTTGAGACAGCAAGTCCAGATCCATTAGTTCTTGTTGTCTACTCATTTTTGGATGGTTATTTCTCAGGAAAGTCCCTAGTAGGGGCCTTTCCCAAGATTGGAAGCACTATATAAATGTTGAGATGAACAACTCTGGTGTTATCTCCCAAGAAGACTACAGGTGAAACAGGACAGGCCATTGGAAGTGAGTAGAGTCTAGCCCTCCACTCAGATTCCCATTTAGATAGCACCACAACCTCAGAAGTTTATGTCTGTGCGTGTTTATATTTGTGTTTCATATTTGTGACTCATTGAATTTGATGTTGATCAAGTTGTGATACTATCCTTTAAAAGAGCACCACCTTACATCATTCCCTCCACACCTCAGAGAGATATGACTACATATTTGAGTGAGTGCAAACTAGTACTTCACAAGCCATAGTAACTATATTTCTTAGCAAGTCTTCTCTAAACACGTTAAAGAGCCTTTCTCTTCACCTCAGAGAGCCTCTAATACACATCTCGGAGAAAACTTTTGACTCACCACAGAGAATTTCCTATACACTGAAAATAGCCTTTTTATTCACTTAAGTGAACACTTACACTCTAATCAATAAGCCTTCCAACAAAGCTCATAAAGTCCTCCTACTCACTTCACAGGGCCCTTCCCTATATGTCAGAGAGCCCACACTATATAAAAATGAAAACCCACTTAACACTTCAGAGAATCTTTCCTTCACACCACAAACTCAATTCCCTACATGTCTAAATAATGACTCCCTACTAATACCAAGAGCTTTTTATACACACCTAAAATTCCCATTCATATACCCCATAGGGACACTACTTCCACACTTTATTGAGCAACACTTACAGAACTCAGAGAGCCTTTCCTATACACCCCAGAGAGTACACCCTATAAATTCCAGTAAGATATTAATTCAAACCTCAGAATTCACATGCTACAAACAACACAACCTACTACACAACTTGGATACCACTTACTACTAACTAAAATGCACTCTCTACACACCACTAAGGGTGGCCTGATATACCTCAGAGAAGAATCTGGATGCACTGTTGAGTGGCCTTCCTAAACACGGAAGGGATTCCCCCTATTATGCTCAGTGAATACTCTCATTACATCTAATTGTGTTCTACCTAGTCATATCAGATAGATTTTATTATTCATTTCTAAGGGGCACTAACTACAACAGAGAGCATGCCTATTCAGACAAAAGCCCTTCTACACATCTCATAGATTCCTCCTGCACATTTAATGGAGGCCTCCCTACACACCTCAAATTTTCTGCACTACAAATCTCAGAAACTTCCCTTCACACTTCAGTGAACACTTTCTACACACATAGTAGTCACCTCTCCACACTGCTCAGATACCTACTTACTCATATCAAGTGCCCTTTCTACAGAATTCAGAGAGCCATCCATACACACCTTAGACACACTTCCTACACACATTATTTATCAATCACTATATCAATGTTGGGACCAGAGAACCGTTGCTACACACCACACGCCATGCCCCTATACACTTCAGAATGCCATAATTTTATTATTCATAGGGCCCCGTTACACACCTCATAGATTACTACTTTCAAACTTCAGTTTGTCCTCAATTATCTCAGAGATCTCTCCTTACTAACCATAGATATCCAGAAATACACACCTCAGTTAACTCTTAATTTTTACCAATGAGCACCCACCTTATACACCTCATTCAACAGTCCTTTCTACATATCTCAAAGAGGCTCCCATACAAACCTTGGAATGCCCTTTCAGCAAAACTTTAAAAACCCTTCCTAAACATCTCTTTTAGTCCTCAAAACTAATGTAAAACCCACCATATTTACCTTCAAGGATCAAAACTACAAATGTCAAATACCCCAATGATATTCTTCTTAGTGTCCTACCAAAACACCTCACAGTTTCTCTCTTCTATTCTCAAATATTCTTCTCATCACACCTGAGTTTATTCTGGCTACTCATATTAGAGATCTCACTATTCACTATAGAAGTCCCTCCCTACATAACTGAGATAGCATTTCTACTATGTCAAACAAGTCTCCTATACCTCTCATAGATCCCTCTGCCCACCTAATATAGACCTCTCTACACAACATTTGGAGCCCTCCAAACACACATCAGAGTGCTATCCCTCTGAATTTTAATTAGCCCTCACTACACACTTCAGTTAACCTATATGACAAAGCTCAGAGTCCAGCCTACTCATCTCCATGATTCCTAACTTCAGACCATATATATTCTACTTCCAAATTTTGTGGGACCCTCCCTTCTACATCAACTTGTCCTCCTTACTCATCTATCAGAGATCTCACTACTCACATCAGAAAACCATACAAACACAACTAACTGAGCTCTTTCTACTCATCTCAGTGCACCCTATATATACATCTGAGTGAGCCCACCCAACTCAACTTAAAGGACCTTCACACACTTCTTGTAGCTCTCTAACACACATCATAGAACCATCCTGCACACCTCATAAAGTCCACAAAACACAGCTTAGAGGCCACAAGTTTCCAACTTCATAGAGACTTCTGTACACACTTCATTTTAACCTTCATACACAATAAAGTGTACCCTCCATACTCAAATATAGAGCAGTTCCTACACACCTCAGAGAAGTCCCTACATAACTCAGTGAATAAAACCATTCTTCTTTCCAAGAAGAAGCAATGTTTCTTTGCAAGCCCTCCATAAATACCTCAAAGAGCCTATATACTCACCTCACAGAGGCCTCAATATACACACCTCAGAGAACAATTTTGACTCTTCACCATGGTCTTCCATATACTCCATAAATACTTTTACTCTAAAACTAACCCTAACTCTAAGCATAAACCTAAGTCCTCCCTACATGCCACAGTCCTCCCTGAACCTGAAACTGACCATGACTTGACCCTCACTCTAAATCCTAACCCTAGGCCTAACCTAACCATAACCTCATAGTGCTCTCCCTTCTACACCAATTTTTCTCCCTACTCATCTCCCCAAACTCATACTACTCACCTCAAATGGCCCTCCAAACACAACTCACTGAGTTCTTTCTATGATTTCCAGTGCACACACCCTGTGCAACTGTGTGAGCCATCCCAACTTACTTTAGGGACCCTCTCACACACAGAAAGAAACCCTAGGAAAAACATCATATAGCCCTCTTACACAATTCATACACACCTCCTTAAACAACTCAGAAGCTGCACACTACCAATCTTAGACATCCCTCTCTACACACATCATAGTATGCTCCATAAACATCAATGGAAACCATCCTTATATCAAGAGTAGTACCTATTTGTGTAGACAACCTCAGGTAGACGTCCATGTATACCTTATTGAGTACAAATTATATTTCTATACAAGACCTTTGTACTAACTATACTTCTATGCCATGCTCTTTAAACACCTCAGAGAGAATTTCTACTCACCTCAGAGAGCCCTCACTGCACATCTTAGAGAACTCTTTCCAATCACCTCAGAGGTCTTATATACTGTAAAAGCTGTACTTATTCAGTTATGTGAGCCCTCTCTCTCATAGCAAAAAGTCCACTGACAAAACTTATAAATCCCCCTACACCTTTCAGAAAGCCTTCCCTACATACACAAAAGAGACATTCCAATCCGAAGAGAACCTGTTTTAACACCCCTGAGAACATTTCTTACACATCACAAACTCATTCCCCTACACATCTCAGTAATCCCACCCTACTCACATCAAGATCCCTTCCTACATACCTCAAAGTGCCATTCATACATAGTTTAGGGATGATTCCTCCACACTTTATTGAGAAACACCCAAACAACTCAGATAGCCCTCCATATACATCCCACTAATCACTCCCTATAAACACCAGAGAAATTTTGATTCAAACCTCAGAATACCCATGCTACACACCTTAAGCAGTGCTACAAATATAACACATATAGATCTCACTTCTACACAAAACACTCCGTACTCATCTCTGGGTGCTGTATATACACACCTAAGAGAGCCCTCATCATTCTCCATTGAAAATCCTCACAAACACTTCAGAAATATACTATCCTCAAAAAAGTTTCCCATCAAAACACTGTGTTCTCCCTACACATATCAGAGTAATCTCACTATTCATTTCAGAGGGTCTTCCATCCACAACTGTGTTAACATCTTTACTCAGTCATAAGGCCCTCTTACAGCCCTATAGATCCCTTGGAATATCTAATAGAAAACTCCCTACACACCTGTGAGTGTCCTTATACACACATCAGAATGCCATCCTTATGCATGTAGAGAAGCCTTCACTATACACCTCAGAGAACCTACACTGCAAAGCTCAGAATGTATTCCATACACATCCCAGAAGTTTGACCTACATATAACATAGGTCCCCCTTCACACTTAATAAGGTCCTCCATTCTAAATCAGATTTTTCTCGCAACTTCTCTTACAGAGCTCTCATTACTCAGCTAAAGGGACCCTCCAGAAACAACTCACTGAGTCCTCACTATTAAACTCAGTACACATTCTTTATACAGCTGAGTGGCCCCTCCAAACTCATCTCAGAAGGACCACCCAAAAACATTATAGACATCTCTGACACACATCAAAGTTCTCTTCTATGGACCCTATAGAAGTTCCTCTAAAGAGATCAGAGACTG
This sequence comes from Sciurus carolinensis, assembly GCF_902686445.1. NCBI lineage: Eukaryota > Metazoa > Chordata > Mammalia > Rodentia > Sciuridae > Sciurus > Sciurus carolinensis. Next base: position 957,460 of record NW_025920110.1, on the reverse strand, counting down.
CATTCTACCAACCTCAGAATTCTCTCTACACACCTCAAAGTAACCTTCATTCAGATCAAAGAAAAACCTTCCAACTTACCTCAAAACAGTCTCTACACACCTCAGAGAGACTTTCCTACACACCTCAGCAAATAAAAATTGGATTCCTTTAAAGGCCCTCTTTACTAACTACACTTCATTTCAAGTACTCTAAATCCCTCAGAGAGCCCAGCTACTCACCTCAGAAAATCCTCAATACATGCCTAAGGGAGGCTTTTAATTCAAAACAGAGGCCTCCACTATGCATTCAAAATACTGACCCAACCCAGAACAAAACCCTAAATCTAACCCTAACACTAATCCCACCATATATACCACAGAGAGACCTTACTAACATTGACAGTGACCATGACTCTGACCTTGACATATTACTGATCCTAATGTTAATCTTAACCTTAACCTCATAGAACCTTGCCTTCTACATCAGTTTTTTCTCCCTACTCATGTCACAGAACTCTCATGCCTTACCTTAAAAGCCCCACCAAACCCTACTCATTAAGGCCTTTCTACAATTAATTGAACACCTTCCCTGTGCACCTCTGTGAGCCCTCCAAGTTCACCTCAGGAAAACCTCCCACACAACACTAGGAGATCTCAAAAACATTTTGTAGAGCTCTCTTACACATGTCAGAGTTCCCTCTCTCCACAGTCACATACTACCAACCTAAATCACCTCCCAAATAATCTCAGAGTACCCTCTTTAGACATCAAAATAAGCTGGTTCTCCTTACCTCAAAGGCATTTCCTACACACTTCAGAGGGACATCCTTACATATCTCAGTTTGTACAAATTAGATTCATTTGCAAGCCAGTTCTACTAATTAAACTTCTTTGGAAGTGCACTATAAACACCTTGGAGAGTCTATCTACTGATGACAGTAAGTCCTCAATATACATCTCACAGAGCCCTTTTAACTCAGCACAGAGGTCTTCCCTATAAATTTCAAATACTAAACCTGACCCTGAACTTGACACTAATACTAATTTAAGCCTAAATTTCAGCCCTCATTACATACTAGAGTGCCCTCCCTGACACTGACACTGACCATGAACCTAAAACTGACCCTAAATCTTGACCCTAAGCCTAAAATAGTAGTGCCTTTCCTCATTTATCAGGTTGTTCTCCCTACTCATCTCACATATCTCTGACTACTCACCACAAATGGCCTTTGAAACATAATTCAGTTATCCCTTTCTATACTTTACAGCACACCTTCCTGATTCACCTTTGTGAACCATCTCAACTCCTCTCAGGGGGCACTCCCACATATGTAAAGGAGTCCTCTGACACCATAAATAGTACCCTGCATTACACAACTCAGAGGAAATTCCCTAAAAATCTCAGAGGGCCTTCTATACACACATATTAGTTTCTTGCTGACATGTCAAAAAATACCCTCACTACACATCTGTGGAATTGTCCCTACACATCTCAGAGAGACATCCTTACAGACCTCAGTGAGTACTCACTATGGTTTTTTGGAAGCCTTCCCTAATCACCTAAGAAAGCCTGTGTACTCACCTTAAGATGCCCTCATAATGCACCACAGAGAGCCATTACAACAATTCAGAGAGCCTTTTCAACACAGCACAGAGGCCTTCCCACTAAAATCCAAATACCCATTTGGATCCTAACACAAACACTGAATGAAATCTTAACCCTCTAACTCTAACACTAACATCCTTATTCTATTACTAACTCTAAATATAACCATAATCTAAGATCTCCCATCAAAAACTAAGCTTAAACCTAACAGTAGTCCTTACTTCTCAGCACAGAGTCATCTCATAGAAAAATCACAGAAGCCTCCCTACATATCTGAGTGTCCTACTGACACATTAAAAAATGTCCTCACTGTATGTCTCAAGAGAAGTCCATACACACCTGAAATAGACATATCCCTATACAAATAAGTGAGTACATACAATACTCCTTTTCAAGCCTTTCTAAACACCTGAGTGAACCTTTCTATTAACTTCATAAAACACTCACTACACTCTTCAGAAATACCTTTGGACGGGCATTCCATATACACCAAAAATACCCCTGCTTACTTAATTGAGCACTCACACTCATGTCAATTAGCCCTCCTACAAACCTCATAAAACCCTCCTCCACTCCTCAGAGACCCCTCCCACAATACCTCATAGATCCCCCCTTACACAATGAAAAGAATCCACTTTCACAACTCAGAGAAATTCCCTACAGATTTCCTCAAACATACCTCCCTATACATCTAAGGATTTCCTCCCTACTCACATAAAAACCCTTCCTACACAATTCTAAATCCCATCTATACACACCTTAGGGACACACCTTCCACATTTCATTGAGCAAACCTTAAACAACTCATAAAGCCCTCTTTATACACCCCAGAGTATAATCCCTAAAAATGTCAAAGAAATGTTAATTCAAACCTCAGAATACTTGTGCTACACTTCTCAGCAAACCCTACCCACACATCTCAGATAGACCTCAATATTCACCAAAAACTCTCCCTACTCACCTCCAAGTGCCTTACAAACACATCTCAGAGATTCCGTCTACTATCCTAAAAGAAACCTTCCACCACATGGTGTTCTCCTTGCTTATATCAGATGGATCTCTGTATTTACTTCACAGGGCCCTCAATACACAACTAAGATAGCACTCCTGCATGGGCAAAAGCCATTTTACACACCTCATAGATAACTTCTGTGCAAGTAATGGAGACTTCTCTACATACCTTAGAGAGCCCACACAACAAACCTCAGAGAACCTTTCCTTCCTACACACCTCAGTCACCTTCCTCCACATCTCAAAAAGCCCTCCACACTCATATCAAGCACTCTTGCTACACAACAGAGGGCCATCCATTCACACCACAGAAACCTACACTACACACATCATTTATCAATCCCTACAGAACTCGGAGAGCAGTTGCTAAATACTACGCCCTGCCTCACTACACTACATTTACAATTCAGAGGACTCAGTTACACATGCATACAGCCCTCCTTTCAAACCTCAGTTTTTCCTCCATATTCACATCAGAATTCTCCACTTACTCACCTTAGAAATTCTTATCTACACCCCTCAGAGAGTACATACCTCTCACCAAAGAGGACAATGCCAAAACACCCTACTCAACTATCCTCTGTACAAATCTCAGAGAGGTTTTCATACAAACCACAGAATGCCATTTCATCAAACCTCAAAAATTGCTACCTGTGCATCTCAGGTAGCCTGCACTACTCACCAAAAAGCTCTCTGTATTCACTGCTAAAGGCCAAAACTTCAAAACTCAGAGAGTCCTCATTATATTCCATTGAGTGCCCCCAAAACACCTCAGAGATTCCCTATATTACCTTCAAAGGTTCCTCCCTTCAAACCTTAGTATGCTCTTCATAATCAAATCAAAGATATCACACTATTCACTTCATAGAACCTTTCATACACAACTGAGATAGCATTTCTCCTCAGATGTAAAGCCCTCTTACACTCCTCAAAGATTCTTCTGGGGCTGGTAGAGTGCTCGCCTCACAAGCACTAAGGCCCTGAGTTCAATCCCCAGCACCGCAAAAAAAAAAAAAAAAAGATTCTTTTGCACAACTGATAGGGACCATCCTACACACCCCTGAGAGACTTCCCTTCACATATCAGTGTGCCATCCCTATGCATTTCAATGAGTCCTCACTAAACTCCTCAGGGAAACTACACAACAAAGCTCAGAGTCCCCTCCATACTCATCTCAGTGAATCCTACCTACACACCAAAGAGACTCCACTCCACACCTCACAATGCCACCATTTCTATATTTGTCCTCCATACTCATAGAGCTCTCTCTGCTTACCTCAAATGGTTCTCTGAGCACAACTCACTAGAGTTCTTTCTACTCATTTCAGTAAACACTCTGTATAGACCTGTGTGAGCCCTCTCAACTCATCAAAGTTGGACCTCCCACACATTTCTAATAGCCCTCTGACATGTTATAGAGTTCTCCTACACACCTCATAGTGTATTCTACATAGCTCAAAGACCATGCACTACTAATCTCAGAGAGCCCTCCCTATACACATTAGAGTATCCTCCATGCACATAAATAAAAGCACTCCATAATCACCTCAAAGCAATCTCTACACACCTCAGACAGACTCTGTACTTACCTCACTGAATACAAACTATACTTGCTTTAAAGCCCCTTCTGCTGAGTATACTTCTTTTCAAGTCCTCTCTACATGCCTCAAATAGCCTGTCTATGCACCTCACAGAGCCTTCAATGCACAACTCTGAGAACACTTTCAAGTCACTACATAGTCCTTCTATGTACACCACAAATGCTGACCCTGATCATAAACCTAACCTTAAACCTAACCCTAACTCTAACCTCAAACTTTCTCTACATAAAATAGAGGATCATCCCTGACAATGATACTGACCATGAGCATGACATTGACCCTAAACCCTAACACTAACCACAACACACACCGTAACCTCATAATTTTCCCCTTCTACATCAATTTGCCCTCCCTACTCATCTCCCAGAGATCTCACTTCTTTCCTCCAAAGGCACTACAAACACAACCCACTGAACATTTCTACACATTAAAAAGCACCTTTCTTCTACACTGCTGGGTCCCCTCCCAACTCACATCAGTGGCACATCCAAACACGTTAAATTGTCCTATGACACACATCATGGAATACTCCTACACACCTCATACAGCCCTCTTTACACAGCTCAGAGGTCACATGCTACCAACCTCAGAGGGCACTCCCTACACACCTGAGTGCACCTTCATACACATCAAAGTAGCCTTCCCTACTCACATCAAGAGCAGTCCCTAAACACCTCAGAGAACTATCCCTAAACAACTCGGTGAGACACATCTCTATACCTCAATGGGTACAAGATATACTCCTTTCCAAGCACTCCCTACTGACTATTTTTCTTGGCAAGCCTTCTTTAAACACAACAGGGAGCCTGTCTACTCACCTTAGAAAGATTTTAATACACACCTCAAAGAGTCCTTTCAACTCATAACTAAGTCATTCTTTATAAACTGAAAATACTGACCATGAACCTTAACGTAACTCTAATCCTAACCATACTATAAACACAAGCCCTCCCTACATATCACAGAGGGGTGTCCCTGACCCTGACACTGAGCAAGATATAAATCCTGACCAAAAACTGTAAGGCACACCCTAACTCTAACACAAAATTTATAGTTCTTTCCCTTTTATATCAGTTTGTCCTACCTACTGGTCTCACAGTGCTCTCAATATGTACCTCAGAAGGCCATCAGTAAACAACTTATTGAGGCTTTTCTACCCAGCAAAGAGCACCATCCCTATGCACATCTATGAACCCTTTCAACTCACTTCAGGGGGCATTCCTACAAACACCGTGGGGTCTCCCTACAATCATCAATGGGCCCTCCTACATACCTCAATGAGAGCTCCTATGCAATGAAGAGAACCAAGAGAACCTTTCCTCCACACCTAAAACACACCTCCCTACACATCTAAGTAAACCATCCCTATTTAAACCAAGAGCCCTTCAAACACACTTAAAAGTATCATACATACACACCTTACGGATGCTTCATCAACACGTTTTTGAGCAACACCTAAACAATAAAAAAGCCCTCTTTATATAACCCAAAAAGTACTCCTTAGAGAATTCAGAGAAATGTTAATTCAAACTTCGCAATGCCTTTACTAAACACCTTAGCAAACACTCCCTACACATCTCAGATAGACCTCACTACACACCAAAAATTTCTCCCTAATTACTTGCGAGTGTTGATCCTACACAACTCAAAGATCACTTGTGATACTCCTTGGATTGGCTTTCCTAAATATCATTGATATCCCCTGTAGTATTCTCAAAGAACACTCGCATCACACCTCAGTGTATTCTCCCTATTCATATTAGATGCATCTCACTATTAACTTCAAAGAACCCTGAACACAAAATGATAGTACTCCTACACAGACAAAAGCCATTTACACCCACAGAGATTTCTGCTACACACCTGATACATCACAACACATATCAGAGCACCTGAACTACAAACCTCAGGGGAACCTCTGTCCCTCCCTCAGAGTACTCTACCTACACACATTACAGACACCTCCCTATACAACTGAGAAAAACCTTCCTGCTCACAACAGGTACCCTTACACCTCTCAGGGCCTTCCTTACACATTTCAGAAATACTTTCCTCACACCTCACTGAGCAATTCCTACACATCTCAGAGAACTGTCAGTAAACAACACACACCACTTTTCTGCACACCTCACAATGCCCTAATTTCAAAATTCAGTGGGCCTATAACCTACTTCATAGGGCTATCCTTTTAAACCTCAGTTAATCCACCCAGTTCATTTCAGAGATCTCTTCTTATTCACATTAGGGGAACATTCCTACATAACTTGGGTGTTCTTAATACTTGCCTATGAGCACCATCCCTATACACCCCAATCAAGAGTCCTCCCTACAAATCTCAGAGAGACTTTCATACAAGCCTTAGAATGCCCTTTGAACAAAACTCAAAAAACTCTACCTGTTCATCTACTACATAACCCTCACTACCCAGCAAAATACCTTCCCTATTCACCTCCAGACACCATAAATACAAACTTCAGATATTCCTTGAAGTGCCCTCCTAAAATGCCTTCGATTACATTCACTATTCTCAATAAACAGTCCCATCACACCTCAGTGTGTTCTCCCTACACATATTACATATATCTCAGTGTTGCCTTGAGAGGACTCTCCCTACACAACTGATATAGCCTTTCTAATTTGTCATAAAGCCTTTCTACACCTCTAATATATCCCTTTGCGCACTCTAAGTAGGGACCTATCTAGGCACCTCTGAAAGCCCTACATACATATATCAGAGTTTTGTCTCTATGTATTTCAAAGATCTCTACTTTTAGACCTCAAAGAAACTATACTACAAATCTCACAGAGCCCTCCCTACTTATATTGGGGAGTCCTACCTACACACTATTTAGATCACCCAATGAACAGCTCCTAGGTTCCTCATTTCTGTCATTTTGTGCTCCATACTTATCTCACAGAGCTCTCACTACTCACTTCCAAACATAACTGAGTCTTTTCTACTCATTTGAGTATGCATTCCCTATGCACCTGGGTGAACCATGAAAATGCTTCTTAGAGGGCCCTCCCATACACATCTAAGAGACTTCTGACACACATAACATGACCCTGCTGCCCTCCTCATATAGCCCTCTTTACTCATCTCACAAAAAACAAATCTGAAAGCCATTCATAGAACAGTTTGTGTACCCTCCATACACATTAAAGAAAGTCTTCCCTACTCATCTCAAGAGCAGCCCCTACCTGCCACACAGAGTCATACCTACCTACCTCAGTGTGTACAAACTATACTGCTTTAGAAGCCCTCTCTACTAAATATACTTCTCCACAAACCCACTCTAAGCACCAGAGGGTCTATTTATGCACTTTTGAAAGCCCTCAATTCACACCACAGAGAAGCCTTTCAACTCAAAACAAAGGCTTTTCCTATACACCACAAATGCTAATACTCATCCTTAACCTAACACTTACCTTAGGCCCAACCATAGTCCTCAACTCATAATGTCCTCCCATCCAGATCAGGTTGTCCCCTCCTCTCAATTCAATGAGTTTTCACTACTCACATCAAACAGCCCTCTGAAAACAACACACTGAACTCTATTATTCACAAAGCTCCGTACCTGTGTAACTCTGTGTGCCCTCTCAAATCACCTCAGTGGTCCTTCCCAGAAATGTAAAGAGCACTCAGATAAACATCATGAAATCCTCCTAAATACTTCATGAAGTTCACACTACACAGACCAGAGAACACTCACTACAAATATCAAGGACCCCACTTTGTAAATATCAGAGTGCATTGTTTACACATAAAAAAGCCTTCACTAGTCATATTGCAATCTTTACCTACACATTTCAGAGAGAAAACCCTACAGAGCTAAGGGAGTACGCACCATACTTGATTTCAAGTCCTACATACACACCTCAGCAAACCCTAACCAAGCATCTCAGATCGACCTCACTGCTCACCAAAGAGCCCTTCCTACTTACTTTGAAAGGCTATACCTAGACACCTGAGAGTTTTCATGATTCTTTTTTGACTAGTCTCCCTAAACATCACAGAGATTCTCTCTACTATCCTCAAAGAAAACTCCCATCACAATTCAGTGTTCTCCTTACTCATATCATAGGCACCTCTATGAGCCTTTCCAACTAACAACAGTGGACCCTCTTTCTATGTGGGCCAGGTTTCTATGGACAGAGACCTATGAAACTGTGAACTCTCAAAATTCTCCTCCTTTATATTTGGTCTGTTCAAGGATTTTAGTCACAACAGAGAAAAAAACTGATGTAAACACAGTCATAACCCTTTTCATAGGACCATTTTACATAAAGTACAAAGAAGGCACATTGAAAATGCATTATATAAAGGTAAATGCACATGCTCCAAAGTTAGTGTTTATGACTGTGTGTATATACACTGAATCAGAATGTTTCTGGCAATGACTAACCACAACTTAGTGAATCCCCAGCCCTGACTACACAATAAAAGCAACATTTAGGCCATTCTCATAACATTTCTTGCCAGTTTTCTAAGCAAGGGAGTCTTGATAAATCCCTTTTGAGACTGCACCAACAGTGGGAGAGAGTTTTAGTAGTAAAGTTTATAAATTCTAACAGTTGTACTTGTCTAACTGATCTATCACTCTTCCTATGCAGATCTCTAAGGACAGACACATAATAATCCCTTTCTTTGGATCCCGTATGTTCCATAATTTGTACCTGACTCAGACCCACTCTCCTGACCACCTTACCTTTGAGGATTTTTCTGACTTATAAGGTGCACCTCCAGGATTTTCCCTTATTCTAATGGCTGAGAAAATTACATTGTGTGCAGATCCATATGGGCCACCAACTGTCTTAACCAGTGCAACCAAACTCCCAGGTCTAACCAGGGGCAAAGTCGGGTTGGAAAATATTCAGACACAGACCTTGAAGATTAAACTGAGATCAGGTGGAGCTCTGTTCTCTGATGGAGATGGAGATCTAAAGAGTTATGCCACCAATCTTTATTTATATATGTCTCATTATCAGGTTAAAGACTATGCAACCATTATTCTTAGTATTCAAGAAAGTTACAGAAACTAGGACTATGTAGCTATTCTCTAGTTGCAAACCACAATTGCAAAGTGCAATATTAGGAGATTTGTGTATCTCTCGAGACAGTTCATTGTTAAAATTTACTATAACATATGCAGAAACTGGAGAATTGGAGCTGGTGAAATATTGTGATTGTCTAGCAAAGAATTTCTTCCTTTCTGGGAGCTGTGTACTCGAGATCAAGGTCAGAGCTGAAAGGACTCTTGCAGAGAGCCTGCTACTAAAGGGCATTGCCACATTAGCTAAGCATCCTCTGTCCTTTCACAGAAACATTCCAAAGCACCAGGCATGCCACAGCCATGCAGTCATCAGAGACCCTCAATCTCAATCACTGCTCTCCCATCCTCTGTCACCACTCACCACACTCTGGTTCACAGGAGACAAGGAATATCAGGAGATACCCTCTATTCTTCCCTCTGTGTCATAGACTGGATACAAGGTTACACTTCTCTGGAAACACCTCCCCAAACTTTAGAAAAATCCTAGGTTTATTCTGCACCTGAACCTGGCTTGATTACCAGCCAGGGAATGGAAAAACCGGTTTCTGAAAAAAAAAAAAAACATAAATTATTACCCTATATTATAGAAGAACTTGTTTTACAAAAATGGAGAAAAATGGTCAATCTGTGCTGTGTAGAAGTTTTCTGAGTATCATGTTCAAAATGGTATATTCCCTTATTTTTTGCTACCTGCCTGTTATCCATATGTAATGAAAGCTCCATCAGCTAAAGCCAAAACTGATTCAAAAGCAGAGGAAATATGATGTCACTTTTAAATCCAAGTTGCTATAGGTCTTAAAAGATAGATTTCTCTTTTTCTATACTCTGCAATTCTGTTCTTTGAGTTTGTTCCACATTAAGGCTAAAGAAAAGGATGATAAAGAAAGAAAGAAAGAAAGAAAGAAAGAAAGAAAGAAAGAAAGAAAGAAAGA